>NC_073380.1:20553680-20853680 GCF_028641065.1 Leucoraja erinaceus
CACAGACATAAAATTAAACAGGTTAGAAATAAGAAAGGGGGTGATCATTCTGATGGGATTATATTAAAGCCAATAAGTGACAACAATATCCCACTTAAATTAAGGTAAAAAAAAAACTGACCGTGCCTTACCTCCACACATGCAGACTATTTCTGCCCAGGTCTACACTGAAATTAGCCCAAATGGATTCTTTGCATCTGTTACATTAAGCATTTTTATTACTCTGAGGTTTGGCTAAAAATCATCTATTGTTTTCATTATGGTTTTCAGAGCTCCACTGAGATCCCATGAGTCGAGGAAAATTCATTGCATTCTATTTAGTCAGTATCTTCTATACAGTTCTAAAGTTTCTCTATGAGAGCAACTTTGTTGTTGCCTAAAGACAATGTGGACAAGATAGTACTTGTTTTCCAAGTTTCCTGTTCAATCAATGGTGTCTGAAGTGATGGCTTACGTTAAAACAACCAAAATGGTCCCTCTCATGGTGTACCATCTATCAGCTTCAGAAATATGCTTCAAGAAATAGCCATGACTTTTCTCTGGTGTAGTGAGTACTGTGATAAAATTCATGTCACAACTTTCCTGATTTTTTTTGGCTTTATCAATTTCACTGAAATTCTCTGAGCTAGCTTCAAAGTAAGTTCATCGATAATAAATGCATTGTGAAGCCAGCTATCACTGATTGATGACTTGCTTTGCAGAACGCTCCCAAGTCAAGTTAAGTTTTCTTTTTTTTTGCCCTCCTAACATCTTAACATAGATCTGGCCCAAGGTACATTATTGATATTCTGAATTATTAAACATCCAAATAAGTTCCGAATTACATTGATGTGGATTGTTTAAGAAGGAACTGCAGATGCTGGAAAATCAAAGGTAGACAAAAATGCTGGAGGATCTCAGCGGGTGAGGCACATCTATGGAGCGAAGGAAATAGGCTATATTTCAGGTCGAGACAACTGCTTCAGACTGATGTGGGGGTGGGGAGGGTGGGAAGAAGAAAGGAAGAGGCGGAGAGCTGGGAAGTGGGCTGTGGGAGAGCTGGGAAGCAGAGGGGAAAGAAGGAGAAAGCAGGGACTACCTAAAATTGGAGAAGTCAATGTTCATACCACTGGGGTGTAAACTGCCCAAGCGAAAGATGAGGTGCTGCCCCTCCAATTCACGGTGAGCCTCACTCTGGCCATGGAGGAGGCCCAGGTCAGAAAGGTCATATTCGGAATGGGAAGGGGAGTTGAAGTGTTGAGCCACCGGGATATCAGGTTGGTTATTGCGAACCGAGCGGAGGTGTTGGGCGAAGCGATTGCCAAGCATACGCTTGATCTCACCGATGTAGAGTAGAGGATGCAATAGATGAGGTTGGAGGAGGTGCAGGTGAACCTCTGCCGCACCTGGAAAAACGGCTTAGGTCCTTGGATGGAGGCAAGTGGGAGGTAAAGCAACAAGTGTAGCATTTCGGGAGGCGGTGAGTGCTGGTGCTGCTCCTCGTGACAAAGAAGGCGCCGCGGGACTCGGCCTGACACTGGCCCATGCCGCCTTCCCGAAGACCACCAGGCCTAGCCCCGTGATGCCATCTTTGCCTCGAGAATCAGCACCAGCACTCACCGCCTCCCCGACCGACCTCAGGCCCAGACCAACGAAGATGCCACCATCGCCGACCTCCAGGTGGCCGCTCCCTCCGACCTTCACCTACCCACCAATTATGCTGAATCTCACTGCCTCACCGGTAACTAACTATTGCCCCCTCACCGATAATGCCGACCCTCGCTACCTCCCCGATTCCTCCGCCTATCGCCACAAAAATGGGACCACCGAAGCTCTCCGCCTCATTGGGACCTCCTCACTTCGCCGCCTCACCCGGACCGTCTCACCAGGACTGTTGAACCTCTCTGCCTCACCGGGATCGCCGAACCTCGACGTTTCACCGGGATCGGCGAACCTCGCCGCCTCACAGGGCATCTGCTGACAGGGACCTCCTAGGCTTAGCAATGTTACAAAAGTTTGAGATTTTAAAAATCAAGTCTTTAATTTATCCCATCAGATAAAGCATAAAAAGAAGTTTAATTTGACACCTAATTAACTTTCATATCTTCAGTATTAAAAAAGATGGCCATTTTCATACTCAGAAATTAGCATCTTGTTCCCTATTGCTTTTCCATTGACTGGGCCCGAAGTCCCCACACCGCAGACTCTGACATCACGGGGGCTAACCGGGCTGTATCCTAGTGCACCCCCCCCCCCCCCCCCCCCCCCCCCCCCCCCCCCCCCAACACAGGGAACCTCAGTGGTTGTTCCACAGGGTCTCCCCCTCCCCCTTAAACCATGTGACCCCAGCTCTTCGCTACCAACACTATATTCCTCATAACCCCCTCCTCAATGACCACCCACCACCCCTTTAACAGATATCGTCTCTGCCTCAGTCCACTCACCTGCCTTCCTCTGGGCCAAACCCCCATCCTTGTTGTGTGTTCACCATCCTCCCTAACCTCCCCTCTCGGATAGCAAATGGTCTGTCCTCAGCAGAGGCCTCACCTTTGATCCCCTCCGTCCCCACCTTAATGAGATCCGTGTCTGCCAAGATGTGGAGCTCTTCTTCTGTCGCCTCTTCATTAGAGTGTTTTTGCATGGGAAGGAGTCCTCGCTCCCCAATGATGACCCCTTCTCCCATCTCCAACAGATCTCCTCCTCTTGGACTCCCCCTCATGACTATCTACCAGCTTTAGACCTTTTTATTTTAAACTGCTGGCAGGACATCAACCGCCTCAACTTCTCCACTCACCTTTCTCACTCTAACCTCTCCCCCCCGAACATTCTCACTCTGCAACAACCCAGACTGGGTGATCAAACCTGCCGACCAGGGAGGTGCCGTGGTAGGCTGGCATGCTGATCTCTACAAGGCTGAGGCCACGCGTCAACTCTCAGACACCTCCTCCTACTTATCCTTGGACCATGACCCCACAGACGAGCACCAGGCCACTATCTCTAACACTATCATTGACTTCATCACTTCTGGCTCCCTGTCCTCCCAAGCCACCAGCCTTATTGTTCCCCAGCCCCGCATGGCCCAATTTTACCTTCTCCCCAAAATCCACAAACCTGACTGTCCTGGTAGACCCATTGTCTCTGTCTGTTTGTGCCCTACTGAACTTATTTCCTCCTACGTTGACTCCATCCTATCCCCCCTGGTTAAATCCCTCCCTACCTATGTTCAAGACACCTCACATGCTCCTCGTCTCCTCCGTGACTTCCGTTTTATAGGCCCTCATTCCCTCATCTTCACTATGGATGTCCAGTCACTACACCTCCATCCACCACCAGGAGTATCTATTGATACTCTCCTCCGCCTAGCGGAGCTGGTCCTTACCCTTAACAATTTTTCGTTTGACTCCTCCCATTTCCTCCAAATCTAAGGCGTACCTAGCTAAGGGCACGCACATGGGCTCAAGCTATGCCTGCCTCTTTGTAGGGCACGTCAAACAATACTTGTTCGAGGCATACCATGGCCCTATCCTCGCACTGTACCTCTGCTACATTGACGACTGCATTAATGCTACCTCCTGCACCCATACAGAACTGACTGACTTCATCCATTTCACCACTAACTTCCATTCGGCACTCAAATACACTGGACCAATTCTGACATCTTCCTACCGTTTCTACACCTCACTATCTCCATCGCAGGTGACAGACGACTGACTGACATCTACTGCAAACCTACTGACTCCCATGGCTATCTGGACTACTTCCCACCCTGCTTTCTACAAGGACTCCACCCCCTACTCCCAATTCCTCTGTCTACGCCGCATCTGCACCCAAACCAGGCCATGCCCTCCTTCTTTAGGGAACGGGGGTTCCCCTCTGCTACTATAGATGAGGCTCTCACCAGGGTCTCTTCTATACCCCGGAAATCTGCTCTCACTCCCATTCCCCCCACTCATAACAAGGGCAGAGTCCGCCTTGTCCTCACCTGCACTTATTTTCTATTGTAAATATTTTGGGTCGAGTGTCTGCATCAGGACTGATAGTGTTGAGGGAAGACGACCAGTATGACAGGTGAGAGGGAGGAGTGAGGCAGGAGTTGGTAGGTGACAGATGAAACCATGTGGAGTGGAGGACAATGGGCAAACGGAGCCAGGTGGGAGAGCAGTAGGGGGAGGTTGAGAGATGGAGTTCTGGAAGATGGAACCAGATACGGGAGAGATAATTGACAGAGGAGCCAGGGAAAGAGGGAGGAGGGTGTTTATAGGGAACAATATTTTTCAGCAGGTGCAGCAGCATCTATGGAGCGAAGGAAATAGGCAACGTTTCGGGCCGAAACCCTTCTTCAGACTGATCGGGGGCGGGGGTGGGTGGGGACAAGAAAGGGAAAAGGAGGAGGAGCCCGAAGGCTGGGGGATGGGAGGAGACAGCAGGGGGGCTGAGGAAGGGTAGGAGACAGCAAGGACTAACAAAATTGGGAGAATTCGATGTTCATGCCCCCAGGGTGCAGACTCCCCAAACGGAATATGAGGTGCTGTTCCTCCACAAGGACCCAAGCAATCGTTCCAGGTGCGACAGAGGTTTACCTGCATCTCTTCCAACCTCATCTATTGCGTCCACTGCTCTAGATGTCAGCAGATCTATATCGGTGAGACCAAGCGGAGGTTGGGCGATCCTTTCGCCGAACACCTCCGCTCGGTCCGCAATAACCAAGCTGACCTCCCGGTGGCTCAGCACTTCAACTCCCCCTCCCACGCCGTCTCCGACCTCTCTGTCCTGGGTCTCCTCCATGGCCACAGCGAGCAGCACCGGAAATTGGAGGAACAGCACCTCATATTCCGTTTGGGGAGTCTGCACCCTGGGGGCATGAACATCGAATTCTCCCAATTTTGTTAGTCCTTGCTGTCTCCTACCCTTCCTCAGCCCCCCTGCTGTCTCCTCCCATCCCCCAGCCTTCGGGCTCCTCCTCCTTTTCCCTTTCTTGTCCCCACCCACCCCCGCCCCCGATCAGTCTGAAGAAGGGTTTCGGCCCGAAACGTTGCCTATTTCCTTCGCTCCATAGATGCTGCTGCACCCGCTGAGTTTCTCCAGCTTTTTTGTGTAACCTTCGATTCTCCAGCATCTGCAGTTCCCTCTTAAACAATATTTTTCAGCAGATGGGTCCAGGTGTGGGCAAAGGAGGGGGAAGGTTTCATGAAACCTGCATTTGCATGTGGATGAAAATTACAGGAAAGAAATCCAGATAAAAGACTTACGACTATTTCTATATCACAGCACTTGTCTTTATGGCAAACCCTCCATGATAAGGACGCAAAAAGAAAATGTGTAAGAAGGAACAGCAGATGCTGGTTTACACCAAAGATAGACACAACATCCACAAGGGCCTAGACCTGAAACGTCACAAATTCCTTCTATCCAGAGATGCTGCCTGTCCCGTTGAGTTACTCCAGCATTTTGTGTCTATCCTCCCTAAATAGAAAATCACAAACATCTTTATCCACAAGGTCATCCCCAAATTTCTATTACTAATCATTGTTTTGTTGGAAATTCAATCATGCAGCATACATAAATATCAGGTCATGTAGTAGAATTGTTGAGCTATTGTGCCATTAACTAACTGAGCATTTAGAGGTTGAGCAGAACTGAAAATATATGTTTTTTTTTTGCATTGGAAAACGTCAAGAGTAATAACTCTTAACTAATATTATCAGCAGCAGTAAGACCTTCACAGTCTGATCAGCAGGATTTCATTATTTGCTTCCACCCACTAATCTAACACACTGCCATTTTACCCCTCATCATCCTGCCTCCACCGTTCACAAATGTATTGTACGTTCTTTTACTCTGGTCCCCCATCAGCTTTATGTCTAGATTACTGTTTTACTTCGGAGTCACGTGAGTGACTACGTGAAGAACCCCGCTTACGACTACACGCATTCGAACTCGTCATCGCTGGAGGAAGGATGTTCCTCCCAATCGGCAGGGGTTGAACCTGCAACAGGAACGTAAGGGAACTTCGTTTTCTTTGCTTACCCTTTTTTATCTAGAAGGCTGATGAAGCTGGCTGGGGAGAGTCTGCAGATCTGCAGGCAGCCAGCAGCGGCCGGGGCCCGTTAATTTCTTTTTAAACAGGAACGGAGCCGACTTTAGAGCCAGGACAACGGTCGCTGGAGCAGTTTTCCCACAACTCGCAAACAGCCCCACTAGTCGTTTAGTGGATTTAATAATTCATGGGTCCGAGGGGCTGGACGGTGCGGAACTGACGGGGGTTCCGCAGGTCTAAAAATAGCGGCGAGCGGTCAGTGCCCGAGAGCACTGAGTATGCTTTGGACCCGCTGGACCACGCTGGAGCACCGCAGAGGCAGGGGGAAAACAGACAGCAGCAACAGGCTGAACTCCCGTTATGGGAATAGCTGTGCCAGACTTACCCCCCCCCACCCCCGACTTTTTCTCCCGATTTTTCGCTCACGACTTTTTGCTCCCGACTTTTGCACCCGACTATCCCTCCCGATTTTTGCTCCCAACTTTGCTCCTGCGCCGGCCCCGGCAGGTCGGGAGAGGTAGGCATAATCAGAGTCGTTGACTTCGAGGAGTCGGACTCCGAATAGGGAGGGGTTTTAGCAGCACGAGCGGACAGAGCAGCAGGGAGCGAGAGGCACAGCAACAAATGTCGGCACCACCATCTCCCAATAAGGGAGCGAGTGCAAATCACACCAAAACGGCTGGAGGAGCTCCTCCATGGTGGCAGTCACATAGAAACATAGAAACATAGAAATTAGGTGCAGGAGTAGGCCATTCGGCCGTTCGAGCCTGCACCGCCATTCAATATGATCATGGCTGATCATCTAACTCAGTATCCCGTACCTGCCTTCTCTCCATACCCTCTGATCCCCTTAGCCACAAGGGCCACATCTAACTCCCTCTTAAATATAGCCAATGAACTGGCCTCAACTACCTTCTGTGGCAGAGAGTTCCAGAGATTCACCACTCTCTGTGTGAAAAAAGTTCTTCTCATCTCGGTTTTAAAGGATTTCCCCCTTATCCTTAAGCTGTGACCCCTTGTCCTGGAATTCCCCAACATCGGGAACAATCTTCCTGCATCTAGCCTGTCCAACCCCTTAAGAATTTTGTAAGTTTCTATAAGATCCCCTCTCAATCTCCTAAATTCTAGAGAGTATAAACCAAGTCTATCCAATCTTTCTTCATAAGACAGTCCTGACATCCCAGGAATCAGTCTGGTAAACCTTCTCTGCACTCCCTCTATGGCAATAATGTCCTTCCTCAGATTTGGAGACCAAAACTGTACGCAATACTCCAGGTGTGGTCTCACCAAGACCCTGTACAACTGCAGTAGAACCTTCTGCTCCTATACTCTATACTCAAATCCTTTTGCTATGAAAGCCAACATACCATTTGCTTTCTTTACTGCCTGCTGCACATGCATGCCTACCTTCAATGACTGGTGTACCCCTCCCTCCCCCTCTCCCTCCCCCTCTCTCCCCCTCGAGGACCTGTCCGTCCTCTCACATGACACCCAGGTCTCGCTGCATCTCCCCCTTTCCCATTCGGCCACCATTTAGATAATAGTAATAGTCTCTTTCCTTTCTCTGCCCTCCCCTCCTTTCCTCTCCCTCCCCCCCTCCTCCCCTCTCCTCCCTCCCCCTCCCCCACACCTCCTTTACCCCCCTCCCCCCTATCCACACCTCTGCCCTCATCCCCCTCCCCCCCTCCCCTCCCCCTCCCCCTCCCCCTTCTCCTCCCCCTCCCCAACTCCTCCTCTTCTCTCCCCCTCCTTCCTCCCCCCTCCCTCACCTTCCCTCACTGCTCCCTCTCCCTCTCTCTCCACTCCCCCAAACCTCCCTCCCTCCACTCCTTCCCCTGCCCCTCCCTCTCCCCTCTCCCCTCCCCCTCCTCTCCCCCCCTGCTCCCTTTCTCTTCCTCTCCTCCCTCCTCCTCTCCTCTCCCCTCTCCTCCCCCCCCCTCCCCTCTTCTCCTCCCCTCGCCTCCTTTCCTTGAAGGGCCGAATGGCCTACTCCTGCACTTATTTTCTCAGTTTCTCCTCCCCCCTACCCCCTCCTCTCCTCTCCTCCCTCCCCTCCCTCTCCTCTCTCCTCTCTCTTCCCATCTCTCTCTCCTTCCCTCACCTCTCCTCTCCTCTCCCTTATCCTCTCCTGCCTCTCCCTCTTCATCCTCCTCTCTCTCCCTCTCCTCTCCTTTTCCAAACCCCTATCCCTCCCCTCTCCTCTCCTCCCCTCCCTCTCCTCTCCTATCCTCTCTCCCTCTCCTCTCCTTCTCTCCCCTCCCCCTCTGAATCCCCTCCATCTCCTCTCCCTCCCCTCCCTCTAATCCTCTCCTCTCCTCTCCTCTAGCCTCTCCTCTCCTTTCTCCTCCCTCTCCCTCTCCTCTCCCTCCCCTAAATTCTCCTCTCCCTCTCCCTCTCCTCTCTTCTCCCCTCCCCCCTCTCTCTCTCCTCCTCCCTCACTGAGCCTTGTGGTCTCCCCCTCTCTCTCCCCCCCTCTCCTCTCCTCCTCTCCCCTCTCCTCTCCTCCCCTCTCCTCCCCTCTCTTCTCCTCTCCTCTCCTCTCCTCTTCCCTCTCCTCTCCTTCTTTCTCCTCTCCTCCTCCCTCTCCTCCATCCCTCCCCTCAGGACCCCTCTCTTTCCCCTCCTACTCTCCTCTCCCCCCTCTCTCCTCTCCTTCCCTCTCCTCTTCTTCCTCCGTTTGCCAGACAGTTCTCTATCCACATCAATACTGAACCCCCAATGCCATGAATGTGGAGGCTAGCCACAGTGGGCAAGAGGTAAATCCCACAGTGGTACCCCGTGTGGGGCCGCAGGATATCTCTTACTCCTCGGAGGAGAGTGGGCAGGACCAAATTTGGTCAGACCCTGACCAAGGCACAGGTTTACATAACCCTGAAGGAGGGGAGAAAGTGGACTCTGCTTTTCCCCCTTTGTAGGAAATGGACAGAGCAACACGTAGAAAGGCTGTAAAGAAGCTGCAGGATGTCAGTGGCGAAGGTGCCGGGGACCAGCAGCAGCAGCCGCCGGTACAGGCAACTTGTATGGAGACATCAGCTGTGCCGGATTTAAACCCCGCACCGGGAAAATCAAATCCTAGACCGGGCGGGAAGACAAAGCGCAAAGTACATCACTGCGAAAATGATGTGGAGAAACAGCCTCCGGATAATACTTACTGATACCGGAGTAAGGATGAGCAGCTGCAGGATATAGCGTAGCCAGCAGCAGCCACTTTCGCGGAGCTGGGAAACCGGTACGAGTGGCTGCAGCATGTTCGGCCGTCAGCGACAGGTGCCAGGGAGTACCGGAACTGCGAGCAACGGCACAATTATGTGGGGCGGCCGGGAGCGACCAGTGCCCGTAGGCATGGGGACCGGCTGCGGCAAAATCCGCGTGCGACTAGTGCCCGAGAACACGTAGGTCGGCAGGAGCGGTTGGATAAATTTAAACACCCACGATCGACTAGTGCCCGAGAGCACGTAAGTCGGCTGGAGCGGTTTGTTGGAGGAACTTCTCCAGAGTGGCAGGCTCCAGGATATGGACGATAGCCACAGTGGCAACGGTGTAAGTCCCTCAGCAGATTACCATAAAGGGCTGCTTGACATTTCATCCTCCTTGGAAGAGGGTGTTGAAGGGCTGCCTGTGTCAGATTCTGAACTAGAGATGAAGCCACATTCCCATATGGAGGACGAGGAAACCAAGTTGCTGGACATGGTGGGGCAATATTTTCAGCAAGAACAGACTGGCAAAGATCTAGAGGCCAGGATGGCTGCCAGCATTGAGTACATGTCTACACATCACCTGCAAGCCAATACCTTTGCTGAGGTGTTGGCAAGACATTTACCTCCGGGAAATTGTGGGGCTCTGAATGTGGCCAGTGTTAACCAAAGTATTTTGGAGACACATTGGTCAGGATGCTGGCTTCAAATCTGACCAGTTAGCCTCACTCACAGGTGTGCTTTTGTTCCCCTGAAACAGACATTACTGGAACAGACATTACTGTGTAATCCTGAGATGGGAATGCTATCTATCGGGAATTATATTGGACTGCTGGATCCTTTAGTCTTAGTAGTAACCAAAAACATAACAGGACAAGGTATTAAACCGAAAGAAAGTTCTAAAGTCCTATCAGCGGGATATTATTGGCCGCACTATTAGAAATAGACATGACATTAGTTCACCAGGAAGCACTGGCCTTATATGCAAACCTGGAACCTCCCAAACCACTGATATAGAATGTGGAGGTATTCATTACTTGCTCCTTAGTTCAGCATGTACTGAACAACATCATTCAGACAAGGAAGCAACAAATTGAAGCATTATTAAACTACGTACACACATTATAGATGTTATGGAGACATCCAATAAGAATCACAGAAATTTGTGTACTAAATATCCTTATCATAATCAGAGGTGGTTGCCACTTCATCTTGGGTTAATGGAATACTTCGTACTTATATTCTTTCAGGTGGGAACTTTGTGTCATCTTCTGTATTGATCCTAGGGTACTATTTGGCGAACATCATATCAAGATATGCTGGCTAGATTACCAATTAGAGGTACCCACAGATGTGTTAACTACAGGTCATCTGCGGTTCATGCTAACACAGTTCACATGGCACTGACTTTGCTGGTAAATATGGTACAGCCTTAATGGAGACTGGCAGGGAACTAACTATCCATCAGACTGCTAGTAGAATGGCATAGGGACTGTGTGCCAGCCATATAATATCAGACATTGTCTAATTACTGAACGCAGTCACGCGTCATTCAAACAATTTATGGGTCATTCTGACAGGCTAATGAAGTAACCGACTGACGCCACTATGGCGCTAGATGTGGGTACATTTGTTAGGCATGGTTCATAACCTAACATTAACAGTGACCAGTTTTATGGACACCGGCAGTAGTATGTCAACTATGGGTAGAAACTTACCAACACCACGTGACTATCTGGCCAACTCTATTTGTAAATTGAATTGAATTTTTATTTGTTATTCAGACATTTAGGTCTGAACGAAATGATATTGCCTGCAGCCATATAATAATAAACAACATATTATAAACACAAATTAACATCCACCACAGTGAGTTTACCATACACCTTTTTCACGGTGGTAGAAGGCAGAACCATTCATCACCATCCATCATAGACCTAACTTACTGGTTCTTTCTAGCAACATGGAGAGTTACCCATGTTATTATCTATATTAACCTATTTATTGTAGAATTGAAAGCACCTCTTCTACACCTAGGACTGACGGACCATAGGCAGAATTTTTTCAGCGGGTCACAGACAGTCCACTCATTCAACAGTACTTGGTATCCTCTAGAAATAGGAAGTACGTTCATAACTATTATCACCCACAGATCTATGAACAGCCATCTGTTCTGGAATTCCTGGCAAGCCTCCATTACGATGAGAGGCTTAGTCATAGTACCATAGTGCCAGGAGTGCTCTGTCTACATACCTGTCGAAGGTACAGAGCGGCATTCTGTGGGGACACACACACTGGTAACAAAATTCATTAGGGGCATGTTAAAATTAATCCCCATGAACTAGGTACATTCATATATGGGATGTGAGTTTTGTACTGACCAAGTTAAGAAACTGGTCTCCAGCTACAGCTCTGTCATTACAGAACTGACTATGTAAACAGTCATGCTGATGGCCTTGGTCACGGCACAAAGAGTCCAGTCACTACAGAAACTAAGGCTGGACAACATGATGATTTCATCAGGGAATTAAACCTGTCACATTAATCAAAGGGTCAAACAGAGCAGACAGGGGTCAGCAGGCCTAAAAACAAAGTACCGAGCCTATACGACAGATGGTCGTTGCTGTATTATAACTCATTTACTATCATACATGAAGTATGCTAGATCATCAGAGGAAGAAATGTCATGTTTATCAGCTACTAATAGCCACTCAAAACAGTGACAGTCCAGATCATCTCTAAATGGCTAAGCAAGTCCTAACAAAGGCTGGAGTGGACTCTAAGGGAAAATTTAAATCTTACTCCATCAGGGCTGCAGCTACATTGGCAGCTATGAAGCTGGAAGTACCAATGGACAAAACCCTCAAGACAGTAGAATGGTCAACGGAGGAAACTATCCAACGACTTTATAACAAACCAGTTATTGAACCTGGAAGAATTGCAGAAACAATTTTAAGTTCTGCATATAATTCACCGCATAAATAGGGGCAATAATTGGATTTAATATTTTACAGTTGGGTTTCAATATCGTATTATGTTTAATGATGTTAACATCATTCTCCCCACAACCAAGGCAGTTGTGAAGCATGGACTCGTTCCACGGCATGAGGTCACAGAGCTTTGAAATCTTCACGTAGTCACTCACGTGACTCCGAACGAGATTGATTTTATGGGAAACGTTGAGGGAATACGTGCCCTCCGCTCCCACCCTCGATTAGTCATATCTTAAACTGGTATCTCTTTGATAATCTTACTATATTAGGTCATTATAGTGTTTCTGTGACCTCACACCGCTGCTTTGAAGGATGACACGCATGCGTCGTAAGCGGGGTTCTTCACGTATTCCCTCAACATTCCTCCTCATAAAATACAGATCAAACTTCAAACTGGTAAGTTCTCGTTTAATCTTACTATTTTAATGATGCAGGTGCAACAGTTTCAGTTTTAAAGCACAGGAGACAACAGAGATGGAGATTTAGCAGAATTCAGAATGCAACAGGGAGTTGTTGGAAAGGTCATGAAAAAACTGCAGCAGCAATGCACCAAGGTTTTATTAAAATGTCATTTCATGAATGTTAATGCCATTTGGATTTTTTTTTGCTTATTCTCACAGTTGATTTGCACTTTCAATAAATAGCACTTTTTTTTAATGGAGCATGAAAAAAGGCCAATCTTATCAAATGATTCTAACGATAGAGAATGAAATTGAGGCAATTATATACAACATATAGTGAAAGCCATAAAACTACTCAGCCAAGCATACTGGTTGAACTCCACTCCAGTCGCGTCTGATTCCTTTGCCTTCATCTTGGTCTTTCACCAGAAGATGTTTTTGCCCTTTTCTCCTCACACACACAGCTTGTTTTTTTCGTACAGTTTGATCGACATGGACATAATGGGCCAAAGGACCAATTACTGGACTGTACAATCCTTGGTTGTTTAATCACATGATTCACGTGGCCAGTGAACAGGCAGTGATTACTCTTGCCAATCGGTGAATTTGCAACAACAAGATCAAGTTTTTCTCTCAAGTTGGTGTTACATAAATTGTCCATCCAGTCTGCCAGCTACCTCCTTCAAAACTTTGTCAGGATTCTTACCTAACATCCAGCAAAAGGTGAGCAGAAATGTTCTTTGATTAAACATTGGCAAGTAGCGCAGCTGTTAGAGCTGCTGCCTAAAAGCTGATTCTCACATTGTGAGTTGACACAAGAGGTACCCCGAGTGAAAGACTTGTGTTTGTGTACGAGATTGCAAGTGTATGATCAAGAGTTTAACCGAGTTCCCACGGGTATGACAAGTTTGCTGTATACATGTCATTTCTACGATGTTCCAAGTTCGTCTCCCGAGTTACTCTTGAGCCAATCCCAATTGAAGGTTTGTTTTAATAAGCAACAGTGTTATGTTTTAATAAGCAACAGTGTTAAAGAAGATCTCTCCATCCTGTGGCTTTGTTTTAAAGATACAATTCAGCGCGGTCGCATCTATTGATGTGACCTACAAAGGGAAAATGTGCACCATCCAGTGCCAGAGCAGTTATACTTATGATTTGTTTCAAACACACAGCTTTGACATGTTTTAATTGAATTTACTACCATGTCTACACACTGTGGGGAGACCGGGGGATTAAATCTTTAAATGTGGATGGATGTGCACATCAGATTATTGTGAGACGGAGCTCAGGGTTCGCCTACTGAGCTGCTTTGGTGCCCAGGCGTGAGTTGAGGTGGAGAGAGGTGGGGGGGGGGGGGAGTCATCAATCTGTCTGGGGTGACATGGCTCTTGGGTTAGGCTGGGATCATTCTCTGCGGGATGATCTTAGTGCGGGAGACAAGTGTAGGAGAGGTGTACTGACTGTGTGGGCAGACACTTTGGAAGTGATTGCCCACCAGTCTCAAAAGGCGGTACATTTCCCAGTCTCAGCTCCTGTCCAGGGGGGTGGCCGGAGACGTCAGGACCAAAGTGACACCGACCCCCGGGCCCACCAGGCCCACTGCAAGCACGGAGAACCCAGAGACCCACAGCCAACAGCAACTCCAGCCCAGCCCCGCTCCAACTCCAGAGGAACTCGCTCCCCAATGGGCCACTACGGCGACAAGTGGCAGTTCGCTCACAGCCAGAGATGAGGGGGATCCCGTTCCGACCCACTGGGAAACTGAAGGAAATGACTGCCCCGGGGCGACTGGCAGTAACCTGCTGGCATCGCCAACATGAAGACAAAGCCCCCGAGCCGGTGCAATGGGCGGGGAGCTGGAGAGGGGAGAGAAGGGGTCACAGACATGACCGGGAAGCAGAGGGGTGTAGGTGGGGGTGGTGACAGATGAGGCCAACAATGAGTGGCGAAAGACAGAAGCACCGACATGCAAAGGAGACCTACAACAGTGCATGATCTGTCTCGCGTTATGGCAGGTGATTGTCGCTGGGAAACTGAAGGGAGCGACAATCTGCTGCTGCCTGCCCACTGAGTTAAAGAGTTCCCTCGGTAGACTCACGATACACTAAGGTAAACGCACGGGCCACTACGTTCTTACAACGAGTTAAAATGTTTCAATTCTTAACCACAAGAGTAAAATTGACTCGTGGAAATTTTTAAACATGTTTGACAAGTTTCACGAGTACCTGCCGTTAGTGCCACGAGTCTCTAAGTTGCGTCCATGAGTTCCGTACGTTAATCGTACATTATTACCACAAGTTTTAACTCGGGGTACCTCTTGTGTCAAATCGCAATGTGAGATTCAGCTATAACAGAGGCGGAGACGTGGGTTCGATCTGAACTTGTTTGTTGTCTGTTTCAGGGACGTACATTCTCCCTTTGACAGCATAGGTTTGTTCCGGGTGCTCCATTTTCCTCCCACATCCCCAAAATATTTGGTTTTGTAAGTTAATTGGCCTCTGTAAATTACTCCTAGTGTGTAGAGAGTGGATGAGAAAGTGGGATAGCATAGATGGTCAGCATGGACTCCATGGACTGAAGGGCCTGTTTCAATGCTGTATCTCTAAAATAACTCAGTCTGTGGTATTCCTACATTATAATTTACATTGAATTTCCCCACCCAGGTACGATTCATTGCTCTCTTCCTCACCAAGTGTTGGATGCAAGCGAGAGAACTTGAACATAGAAACATAGAAACATAGAAATTAGGTGCAGGAGTAGGCCATTCGGCCCTTCGAGCTTGCACCGCCATTCAATATGATCATGGCTGATCATCCAACTCAGTATCCCGTACCTGCCTTCTCTCCATACCCCCTGATCCCCTTAGCCACAAGGGCCACATCTAACTCCCTCTTAAATATAGCCAATGAACTGGCCTCAACTACCCCCTGTGGCAGAGAGTTCCAGAGATTCACCACTCTCTGCGTGAAAAAAAGTTCTTCTCATCTCGGTTTAAAGGATTTCCCCTTTATCCTTAAGCTGTGACCCCTTGTCCTGGACTTCCCTAACATCGGGAACAATCTTCCTGCATCTAGCCTGTCCAACCCCTTAAGAATTTTGTAAGTTTCTATAAGATCCCCTCTCAATCTTCTAAATTCTAGAGAGTATAAACCAAGTCTATCCAGTCTTTCTTCATAAGACAGTCCTGACATCCCAGGAATCAGTCTGGTGAACCGTCTCTGCACTCCCTCTATGGCAATAATGTCCTTCCTCAGATTTGGAGACCAAAACTGTACGCAATACTCCAGGTGTGGTCTCACCAAGACCCTGTACAACTGCAGTAGAACCTCTCTGCTCCTATACTCAAATCCTTTTGCAATGAATGCTAACATACCATTCGCTTTCTTTACTGCCTGCTGCACCTGCATGCCTACCTTCAATGACTGGTGTACCATGACACCCAGGTCTCGCTGCATCTCCCCCTTTCCCAATCGGCGAGTAAACGAATAAAGCTTGGTTCTGCCACAAAGAGTGAACGTAAATGTATTCATGTATTCAAGAGAGAGTTAGATTTAGCTCTTCAGGCTAATGGATATCAAGTGATATGGGGAGAAAGCAGGAACGGGGTACTGATTTTGGATGATTAGCCATGATCATATTGAATGGCAGTGCTAGCTCGAAGGGTCTAATGGCCTACTCCTGCACCTATTTTCTATGTTTCTATGAATGCAGTGCAGTGACACCTTACATTCCAGCCAATCAGAACATGTCAATTCACCCTGAGAGAATACACAAATCACAATGTAATTATTCAAGCTTCAAAATAAAAAAATACTTTTATTGAATTTATGTGAAAAAAAAATAAGCACAAAATGTCAAACAAAACAACGTGATGTAAATTTTTGTCAAGCGTTTGTGTTGCAGAGAATCGCAAAACAGATAGTTTTCTAAGAATGCATCCCCTCCGTAGTGTTGGGTTGCACTGTACATGTTGTCGCCTATACATATGAGAGTTGAACTATTAAAATGAACATCTTCCTACAGCTCTACAAGATTGACAATAAGTCTTCCACTTCGTGGTCAGGACAAGTAATGTGTGGGTACGCATATATTACAAATTTAGTACAGGTGCACAACCTTTTATCCGAAGATCCAAATAACGAAAACCTCCGAATAGCGACATTTTTTCGGTCCTTGAAAAAAGGTCCTTGAAAACGTTCACCGAGGGCGGCCCGCAGAGGTGACAGCGGAACCTCCGGTCGGTCCTCGAAGAAAGGGGAACTAAATCCCCATTCATAAAAGAGAAGGTGAGGGTATATTGCGCGGGAGGGTTAATAATTGACAATATGACTTCCGGTGGCGGCATGCTTTGCTAGCAGTCGCAAATCTTTTAGCTCCGCTGAAAAAATCGCGATTTTTCGCGTTAAAATCGGGTTTGGAGGTCGGGACCGATCTTAAAGACTTACCGGAGTTTCATGTCGCGGTGCTGATGACGTCATCAGTAAGCGCCGTGGATTTAACGGAGGGAAACCGATTTTAAATGAAAAAGACATCTACAGGTCAGACTCCTCAGAGGAAAGTGTCAAAACAACTGCTGAAGACTCAGGAACACCAAGAAACTGCAACACTAACCTCTGGAGTGGATTCTGGAATGGCTACACGATCTAAGACTGAGTTGATCACAAAAGAGAAAACTGAAATGGAGGAATTAAAGAACTCGGTAAGAGATTTGAAAGAAGATGTGAAAGCTGGAAATTTAAACTTGATTGCTGGTAATGAAAAAATACTCGCGGGCATTGGTGCTCTGCAAAAAAAAGTTGATGATGTGCAAGAAGAGCTCACGGGGAAAATTACTAAGGTGGCAGAAGAGTCCACAAAGATGTTTGAGGCTGTGCATGAAACTATTTCCGCAAATGCAAATGCAGTGAAAGATTTGGAAGCTGTTGTGGAAGAGATGGCTGGAGAAATGGAGGCAATGAAGTTAGAATTAGACAGCCTCAAGAGCCAATTTACAAAAGTATCTGATAAATGTGTTGATCTAGAAGCTCGCTCAAGACGTCAAAATATACGAATACGTGGAGTGAAAGAGGGAGCTGAGGGGGAAAACGCCCGTGAGTTCACTGCCAATTTAATTAAACATGTACTCAATTTACCTGAAGCACCAGTAATTGAAGAAGCACATCGAGTACCTAGATTCAAGCCAAGATTCACTGGAGAACAAGCCTACCCACGACAGATTATAGTCAAACTTCGGGATATCCCAACAGTGGAAGCGCTGTTGAAAAAAAATAAATACGGAGAGAAGATGATATATGGAAATGATTCTATTAAACTTCTACGCGACTACCCCTATGAGATTGTGCTAAAGAGAAGAAAGTTCTCACAGACCAGAGAAGTTCTCTACGGTGTCAAGGGCGTCATATCTGGTGTGTTTTATCCGGCGAGGATGCGTATCACTTTTAAGGGAATCTCAAAAACATTCACTAACCCGGTAGAATCCCTTAAATACGCTCAAGAAATCGTGGCTAAGGCAGCAGCAGCAGAAGAAGATTGATCACCAGACGTCAGGACCTAATTAATGTGCTTATTCCCCTAACAAGAATATTAGTAGAAAATGTAAAAAGTGAATACCATCAAGATTTAAAAATGGCTATTTGCAGCAGATTTTCCATGAGGCTTGTCTAGACATTATAATCTTCTCTCGAATTTAATTCAAGGACATCCGATGTTTAAACCAGGAAAACAGATATAAGCACATCTGCCGAAGCTGAGAGAGAGTGAAAAACATCACATGGCCTTCCTACAGATTTTCATAGATTGTGTAAATAGAGAATTATTACTAACTAATTACTAACAATACTAATACATAATACATAAACTGTTATTAATAAATATGTGTTATAACGTAGATAACATTGTAATCTCACAGGTTTCGCAGCTCGAGTGGGGAGGGGAAGAGACTCAGGCACCTGGCTTAATTCCAGGAGCCTGACTCTGGTTAACCCTTTCAACGAACAGCTCACTTTTAACAATACTAAAACCAATTACAAATAGTTAAGAGATAAAGAGAGGAATATGTGTAACTGAATAATTGATTAGATTTGATAAGTCGGAATGAAACATATGTATATATATATATATATATATATATATATATATATATATATATATATATATATATACTGTAATGGGGTGAAATAGAACTGATTTGGAAACGGTACCTACCCCCTAGGTTATGAGCAATAAATTCAGCGGGGCTAACCTCATAACAGCTACGCCGGAAGCAATATTGATGTCATATCCCACAGACGAGTGGGCCACTCACTACGGTGTAGGAAATCCAGACACCGTACATCTATTTTATATACCTTTTTTTTTTACTACCACAATATGTCACATTTGTGTGTTTTTTTTTCAAGGACAATCGCAGAGGGGTACTACCAAGAAAGTCTATAATATAAATGCTTCCAAAATAACCAGAGTCCGGAGGTATGGATGCACCATAATAAGTAAGGTCATTAAAATTGGTAAAAATGTATGACGACAATCAAAGGAAAATGGGAGGAGTCACACTATGTAGTTGGAATATAAGGGGTATTAATGAACCTATTAAAAGGGGCAAGATACTAGCTCAGTTGAAAGCATACAACACGGACATTTCGTTCCTACAGGAAACTCATCTTAAACATCAAGATCAGACGAGATTGAGGGCTAACTGGATAGGCCAAACATTTCACTCTTCATTCACTTCTAAATCTAGAGGCACTGCAATTATTATCCGTAAAGGAATCCCATTTAAATCAAAGAATACTATTTCAGATAAGGAAGGGAGATATCTTATAGTAGCAGGAGAGATCAATAATATGCCAATTACGCTGGTAAATATATATGCGCCCAATTTTGATAACCCTCAATTTTTTACTAAAATTCTGAATAAAATTGCCGAATTTAATTATCAAAATGTTATAATCGGAGGGGACTTCAACTGTGTTTTAGACCCTTATTTAGATAAATCGATGCAAAAACAAAAAGGTAATATGAAATCTAAAACCAGTGAACTCTTACATACATATATGGAAAACACAAATATATCAGATGTATGGAGGATTGCAAATCCGACGGGAAGGGACTACTCATTCTATTCAACGGTGCATAAAACATATTCACGGATAGATTATTTTCTTGTGGATACAAAATTAATTACACACACTATGAATCCTAAATACCACATTAATGCGATTTCAGATCACTCTCCTTTAACCTTTGTTTTAAAATTAGAAGGAATGTCCATGAATAAATCGTTCTGGAGGTTTAATTCGCAACTTTTAAAAGACCCACAAGGGAGTATATATCTAAAAAAACAGATGGACTTATTCTTTGAGATAAATGATACACCAGATATATCCCCCACGCTATTATGGGAATCCTTTAAAGCATTTATTAGAGGAGTCATTATTTCATTTCAAGCTTACCAAAATAAAAAGAATAAGAAAGAACAAAGACATTTAGAAGAACAAATAAAACAATTAGATATAGATAATGCTAAAGATCCAACTATGGATAAACATAATAAAATCCTATTATTGAAATTCAAGCTGAATAAATTATTGTCAGAGAAAGTTATAACATTATTCCAAGTTACAAAACAAGAACACTTTGAATTCGGGGACAAACCCCACAAACTCTTAGCACGCCAGTTGAAAAAACGGGAAAAAGAGAATGCAATACTAAAGATTAAATCAGATAGTGGGGAATTATTAACACTACCCAAGGATATCAATAAAAGATTTGCTCAATTCTACGAAAATTTATATACATCTAAAACGTCAATAGATAATAATAAAATTTCAGAATTTCTGGAAGATTGTAACCTTCCAAAATTAGAATTGAGGGAACAAGAGGAACTGGGAGCAATAATTACTTCTAAGGAGATAGAAGACACAATAAAAACACTAAAGAATGGTAAAACACCAGGACCAGATGGATTCAGTAGTGAATTCTATAAAGCCTTTTATGATATAGTTACCCCACGATTACAGAAAATGTATACACACGCTTTTAAAGAGCAAAGCTTACCCGAAACATTAGCAGAATCAACGATCACATTAATACTTAAAAAAGATAAAAACATAGAAGAACCAGGTTCATATAGAGCTATTGCTTTGTTAAATACGGATCAAAAAATAATAGCGAAAACATTAGCCAGTAGATTAAGCAGGTACGTTAGTAGATTAATAAATGGAGATCAAACAGGATTTATACCTAAGAGACATTCATTTAATAATTTGAGACGTTTGCTTAACATAATGCACTCACATAAACCTCACGACCAAGAGTTATCTATTATCTCACTGGATGCAGAAAAAGCGTTTGATCAAGTAGAATGGGATTATATGATTAAAGTATTGCAAAAATTCCAATTGGGAGAAAACTTTATCGCATGGATAAAACTATTATATAACAAACCTACGGCTAGAATATTAACTAATAATATCTTATCCTCGAAATTTGAACTATCAAGGGGCAATAGACAAGGATGCTCATTATCACCGCTGCTATTTGCTTTGATAATTGAACCCCTTGCTGAAAAAATAAGAACTCATCCGGATATTTATGGTTATAATACAAAATACTCAAAGAATAAAATATCCCTATATGCCGATGATGTACTACTGTACATCACAAAACCACAAATTAGTATACCAAACATATTAAACTTAATAGAGGACTTTGGATCCTTTTCAGGATATAGAATAAATTGGAACAAAAGTGAAATTATGTCGATAAAACCAAAAGACTCAACACAGCTTCGGAAATTTCCCTTTAAAATAGCCACAGAAAAATTCAAATATTTGGGAATTGAAATTACTAGAAATTACCAGGATATGTTTAAAGCCAATTATAATCCTTTACTCAAGAAATTGAATAATCTGATTAAATTCTGGAAAACACTTCCGATGTCCTTAATAGGCAGAATAAATGCTATTAAAATGGTTTTTCCTACCACAAATTCTATACCTATTTCAATCAATACCTATATACCTCCCAAAAAAGTTTTTCAAAAAATTGGACTCAGACATTACAAATTTTATATGGGATTATAAATCCCATAGAATACAAATAGCACACCTTAATAAACGAAAAGAGCTGGGGGGTCTAGCGCTCCCTAATTTTATGTATTATAACTGGGCAGTAAATATTAAAAATATGATTCACCTGTTGGACAATTCTGCACAGCAGGCGGACTGGATGGTAATGGAAAAAGGGGACTGCTCCCCGAGTAATATAGGAGCGATCATCCTCTCACCAACAAATTTGAATAATAAAAATTATAATAAAAATCCAATTATACATAACACAATAAGAACATGGAAACAAATAAAACAGACTCTAAAATTAAGAAACCTATCTCTTTTAATACCAATAGTCAATAATCCATCGTTTAAACCATCAATCATAGACACATCATTTATACAATGGGAAAGAATGGGAATTAAAACGCTCGAAGATCTGTATGAATTAGGGAATTTACTGTCATTTCAACAACTACAACTGAAATATAATTTGAAAAATAACCAATATTTTAAATATCTTCAAATCTGTGATTATTTGAAAAAATACACAAAAGACTATCATAATATGGCTTCCGACATTGGATGAAGCAATGAAGACCAAGGCGGAATCAGCTAATTTAATATCGTACTTATATAACATCATTTTAAACATAGAAATACCCACAACAGATGGAATTAGAAAAGATTGGGAACAAGAATTAGGTATAAAAATCTCAAAAGGGACCTGGGATAATCATTTACTACAGGTGCATAAATGTTCGATCAACGTACGGCATACGCTCATCCAATTTAAAACATTACATAGATTATATTATTCAAAAACTAAATTAAATAAAATCTTCCCTAATGTTTCACCAATCTGTGATAAATGCCTATGTCAAGAAGCTACCATAGCGCACTCTTTTTTTTTTTGTACAAAAAATCCAAAAATTCTGGTATGAAATATTTGATATTTTTTCAAAATTGATCAAAATAAAACTGGTACCAAAACCAGAATGGATTATCTTCGGAATATCGGAAGATAACCCTGAATTAAACGTGTTTCAGAAGAATTTATTTAATTACGGGCTAATAATGGGAAAAAAGCTTATACTTAAATTCTGGAAAAATGCGCCGACACCAACAATAAAAATGTGGATATCAAATATGTTTGAAACATTACACCTGGAAGAGATGAGATTCCTCCTAGCAGGTAAAGCAGACCAATTTCAAAAGACGTGGTCTATGTTTCTGGACCTATTACAAGTATGAGGTGCAATAGTAATCTAAAAAAAAAAAAAAAAATATATAAATAAGCGGAATCAGGACCTGGTAACGGGAGGTAAAATAACAAAAACAGACTTGGTTGGTAGTCCCCTCTCTGCGGAGTTTAATGTTATAATAGAGCGATTGTTTCTACTTTCTCCTTCTTTTCTTTCTAGGGTCTATTTTCTCACTTTACTTCCTTCTCTAACTTCTTTCCTAAGGGGCTTTCTTTTCCTTACACTCTCGCACTGCACGATTCTCTTGCACTTTCTTTACTTTCCTAACTTCTACTTTTTTTCTTAAAGCTCTAAAAAAAAAAAAAAAAAAAAGCGGTATAAAAAATGTATCAAAATATATGTGTTGTGTAAAATTGTAATTTACCGTACTTCTAATAAAAAAAAAAAAAAAAAAAAAAAAAAAAAAAAAAAAAAAAAAAAAAAAATAAAAAAAAAAATTGACAATATGCTGCTACCTGCCAGCTGAGTTAAAAAGTTCCCACGGTAGACTCACGATACACAGTGTATCGTGAGTCTTGCGTGGGAACTTCTCAACTCAGCGTGCATGCAGCAGCAGATTGTCGCTCCCTTCAGTTTCACCCCACCTACACCCCTCTGCTTCCCGGCCATGTGTGTGACCCCATCCCTCCCCTCTCCAGCTCCCCGCTCATTGCACCGGCACGGGGGCTTTGTACTGTTTTCACGTCGGCGATGGCAGCATACAGTGCAGTCACCGGAGACGTCAGGACCAATTAGACGTCGACCACCAGGCCCACCGCAAGCATGGAGAACCGAGAGACCCACAGCCAGCAGCAGCCCAGCCCCGCTCCAACTACAGAGGAACCTGGGTTGCGGATGACGGGGCGCAGCTCGGGGCGTCGTAGGGGTCCATCGGGGAGCGGGTTCCTGTTGGTCCTGACGTCTCCGGCCACCTGCTATCCTCCGGGAACTGTACCGCCCTTGCAGGAGAGTGGGGTTGTTTGCAGTTGCAGAGGGAGGGGGCAAGGGCGGTACAGTTCCCAGTCTCAGCTCCAGTCCAGGGGGGTGGCCGGAGACGTCAGGACCAACGGGACAGCGACCCCCAGGCCCACTGCAAGCACGGAGATCCCAGAGACCCACAGCCAGCAGCAACTCCAGCCCAGCTCCACTCCAACTCCAGAGGAACACGTAGGGGCAGAAGCGGATGGTGTGCAAGGTACGTTTCGTTCTTGGGGTGGCGCAGCTCGGGCTGTGGGCAAACTGCCACTTGTCGCCGTAGCGGCCCATCGGGGAGCGGATTCCTCTGGAGTTGGAGGGGGAGGGGGGTATTGTGTTGTTTGATCGCCCCCTACTATCCCAGAGACAGGGAGACACAGCGGCTTTTTAGACTGGTGGGCAATCACTTCCAAAGTTCTGCCCACACAGTCAGTACACCTCTCCTACACTGCATTTCATACAAACATTTATTCTGCAAGAAAAAAACTACATTGAAGACTCAAACTCGTGACCGAGTAACTGCCAGGATCAAGGCGCAAACTCGCGACCTTGCGGATATGAGCCGAGCACTCTACCACTGAGCCAGCCATTTAAATCTACGCTAAAAAATTTCCATTCCGAAGACCGACAAATTCTGAATTGCGAAAAGTGTCTGGTCCCAAGGCTTTCAGATAAAAGGTTGTGCACCTGTAGTAGGATTGTAAATAATAGATTGCTGCAAGAAGAAAATCAGACTTCATAATCAAGTCCCTTTAACTGCAAACAAGCACAGTGGTGCAGGGGTAGAGCTGCTGCCTTAAAGCATCAGAGACCCAGGTTCGACCTTGACTATGGGTGCTGTCTGTATGGCATTTGTACATTCTCCCTGTGACCACGTGGGTTTTATCCGGGTGTTCCGGTTTCCTCCCACATTCTAAAGAGGTACCGGTTTGTAGGTTAATCGGCTTCAGTAAAATTGTCAATTGGCGCTAGTTAGCACGGGGTTGCACTGTATATATTGTTGCTGTAAATGATTGAAGGAATACAGATCTAGAGTTTGTCATATTTATTTATAACATATAGCAGAGCGGTACAGCAGTTTGTTAGTTCATCATTACCGCTTCCAAGACTACTGAATGTAGGAAGTGAGTGTTAGTATAAATTGTACAGTAAGGTGGGGTTAATGATACAACACTACTCTGATTGGTTCACATGCAATAACCAATCTACATCCTTCCCCGTAAAGAGTGAAGATAGTTAGGCAAAGGTTAAACACATGGATTTAAACATACTCGCCGTATCTGTCAAGCGATCTACTAATACGACCCGAACACGTACGGACAGACCCCTCTCTCCCCTTACTAGAAAGATTAGTGGGGGACGAAGGCAGTGATCCCGGAAAGGAGAACGCAGCTGGTGACACTTGAGGCGACCGGTGAGATGAGCATGCGGTAGAGGTAATGTTGTTAGACGGGGTTGCCTATCGTGGCGGAGAGCACACGCTGAGACTAGTGTTTCCAGGAGCAGCAGAGGGTTTAGCAAATGGATCGGCTGGAGGTGGACGAGGTTCTTTTACAAGCAGCAAGTGTTGGCAGCTCCATCTGTTCAAGACACCATCGGCGTTGACAAGGTAGGCGCGGGGTTCCTTAGACGGGCCAACAACGAAACCCTATATGTCCAATGAGTTAATCTGGGACAAACTTGTCAGTGGCATTACTGACAGGACGACAGACGGGACGACAGATGGCGCAATGGGCTAAGTGTTCGGCTGGCGACCGGAAGGTAGCTGGTTCGAATCCCGCTTGGAGTGCATACTGTCGTTGTGTCCTTGGGGCAAGACACTTCACCCACCTTTGCCTGTGTGTAAATGTAATGTAATTTTGTGAAGCACTTTGGGGTCAATGCAAGTTGACTAAAAATGTGCTATATAAATAAGATTATTATTATTATTATCAAAAGCTAAAGACTGAGCTACTACAGAATGCTGACTTAACCCTTGAACAAGCTGTGCATGCTTGCTGCACATCTGAGACCATGGCCCCACTAAGTGACCAGTTTAACACTCAGAAAAAGAGTATAAACTTGATGGGCTGCAACAAACGAGCCACACCGACAGCTAACAGAAGATTTTTGAATGAACCGCCGCAAACGGCTAATCGGGGATTTATCAATGAACTGCCGCAAAGGTGTCCAAACTGTAACTATTTCCACAACAAGGGATGGATGTTCTGTCCTACGAACGGCAAACCATGTAACTACTGCAAGAAGATGAAACCATTTTGCCATTTGCTGCAGGTCCCGTGGGAACAGAATTTCCAGCAGCATCTAATTTGCACCTGCTGCAACAAGACCAAACATTTCCAGACCCAAAGGACCAGCTCGAAGCTTTCCAATTAGCTTGTATGACGGACCTACCATGCATACAATCCTACACACAGCTGGTAAGCTTTTGGATCCCTGTGTGTCCATGCTAGTTAACAACAAGCCCGTGAAGGCATTATTGGATACTGGGGCTCGTGTGAATGTAATGTCTCTGCATGTCTACAACAAGATAAAAAATAATGAGACCTTGACTAGAGATGGCTCCACCTTACATGCTTATGGGGGGGTCGGGGAAGGGGGGGGGGGAGGTCCTGCATCCTCTTGGAAGAACTAGCTTTAAATGTGTACTGCAAAACACCACAAGAAATCTGACTTCCTATATCCTAAAATAGTAAGATTAAACGAGAACTTACCAGTTTGAAGTTTGATCTGTATTTTATGAGGAGTTACGGTGAGGGATTACGTGAAGAAGCCCGCTCAGGGCGCAGGCGCGGCATGCTTCCAAGCAGTGGTGTGGAATCACAGACAGACACACGTATTTGAAGTAACATAGTAAAGAATAAAGAGACATCAATTATCAGTTTGATCCATGTAATGAGGGTGGGAGCGGAGGGCACGTAATCCCTCATTGTAACTCCTCATAAAATACAGATCAAACTTCAAACTGGTAAGTTCTCGTTTAATCTTACTATTTTACTTCGGAGTCACGTGAGTGACTTCGTGAAGATTTCAAAGCTCTGTGATTTCAAACCGTGTAACAGTTTTACTCACTCACTGCTGAAAGCTCTTGAGGAAGGAAGTGTTATTGTAATCAACCAATGAATCTGTTTTCAAAACAAAACGGTATTTATTAACAATAACAAAAACAAATAGCTCCCCCGGGCTTTAAATTAAATATTTGCAGTTTCTAAAATTTTTGCTGCAAATAAATCAGGCTTCACCAACGGCTTGTGATAGAACGTTCGGAATGTGGATTCCCTCGACCATCCTGCTTTGTTTAGGATAATGTCAATAGGCACATCCATCCTTGCTGCCGATGATGTGGATGCTGCCCTGGTGGAATGAGATTTATATACATTAATGTCTATCCCAGCAGCTTCCAATACCTGTTTTAACCATCTTGAAATGGTCTGGCTCGTTACCCTGCCATGTGGTTTTTTGTGGCTGACCCATAAGGCTCTTTCACTTCCTCGGATATTATGGGTTGTGTCAATATAAACTTTTATGTGGGTCACCACACACAATCGTGGCTCTGTTGGGTAAGCCCGGAATGCCACTAGCGTGTTGGATGTTCCTGGCCTGCTTTGCTTTATCAGACCTTGTATAGTGAAGTTACGTTGTTTCCATGTTGTCCAGTCGAAGTTTATGCAATGACTGGACCCTCTGTGCAGATACTAGAGCCATCAGCATGAGCGTTTTTAATGTCAATTGCTCTAGGCTGAGGGATCTTGCTGGTGGTCTGTCCCGAAGGTATGTGAGCACAATACTGATATCCCAAATTTGAGTATATCTAGGCTTGGGGGGCTTGATGTTAAATATGCCCCTCATCAGTTTGACCACCAGCGGATGGGACCCCATGGGCTGATGTCCTGCAGGTTTGAGGTAGTTGGAGAGGGCACTACGTGCCGTGTTGATGGCACTGTAGCTCATATCCTCATGATGATGTAAGTAGGCCAGGAACTCGAGAACATTGGCTACTGTGGCTGTTTCGTAAGCAGTCCCCGTTTCTTGGCAGTACCTCTCCCATTTCTTGATGTTGGTTAGGTACTGCCTCTTTGTAGATGTTCTCAGGGATGCTGACATGGTGGTGATGGTTTGTTGCGATAATCCCAGGTCCAGATAGGGTCGGTTTAGAATCTGCAACCCAGGAGATTCATGTCTTGATGGCATGGATGGCTGATGCCTGACACTGGGTGAGTCAATAACCCTGGATGACTGGGAAACACCATTGGTGCTTCCACCACCATGTCATGGAGTATTGGGAACCATGGCTGTGTAGGCTAGTCGGGCACCTCCAAAATTCCAGATGCTGAATCCATCTGGATTTTGCGAAGTACCCGACTGATGAGGCAGAAGGGAGGAAAGGCATAGAAAACGAACTTTCCCCAATCCAGCGTGAATGCATCTACCGCTGCTGCCTCTGGATCTGGTTCCCACGCGACATACGTAGGTGATTGGTGATTCAGTCTTGATGCAAATAAATCGATATCTGGCTTCCCATATTGCTTTACAATTTTAGCAAATGCTTTAGGATTTAACATCCATTCGATGTTGTCATTGAATTTGCGTGACCTGGTGTCCGCCACTGTATTTAGCTTACCTGGTAGATAGGTAGCTGAAAGCCAAATATGTCTTTCGACACACCATTGCCAAATCGTATTGACCAATTTGTCGCATGATAAAGATTTTATGCCGCCCATATGGTTAATGTAAGCCACCACCGTAGTATTATCTATTTGTAATCTAACATGCAAGTGATGCATATTGGATACATATGCTTTCAAACCATAAAAGGCGCCCAACATTTCCAAATAATTAATGCCCAGTGTAGATAGTAATGAGGATTCTATGTTAGTCCATCTACCACCTGTGCTGGATATGGAGTTAGTTGCTCCCCAGCCTTTAGCACTGGCATCTGTTTGGAGTACTAAAGTAGCATTAGTAATAACAATAGGACTACAACTGTGCCAAATGTTTTGTATCCACCACTGTAGCTCTGATATTGCTTCAGGGGGTAAACTCATGACTCGGTCATAATGACCTTTATGTTGTTTTAGTGCTTTTACCTTTGCTCTTTGTAAATTTTGATAGTGCAAAGGTCCAAATTGGATAGCTGGAAATGCTGCTACCATTTTGCCAATTACTGCTGCCACTTGTCGAATAGTTGGTTTTTTGTTAATCTTTAAGTTATTACATGATTGTACTAATGCAATCATCTTTTCCCTTGGCAGGGTAATAGTCATTTGGACTGAGTTAATTGTGAAACCCAGGTAGTCCATTATCGTGGATGGATTTAACTTGGATTTATCTGGATGTAAGACGAACCCTAGAGCTTCTAGGAGCTGTTTAGTAGCTGATACTGCTGCTACAGCCAATTCCATAGTTTTCCCAACTATGAGGATGTCGTCCAAATATGCCATGACTATATGACTAAGTTTCCTTAATGTTGCCATGGCTGGTTTTAATATTTTAGTGAATAGTCTTGGGGCTGAAGTAAGCCCATTAGGCAGTGCTTTATACTGCCACAGCTCCCCCATCCAGATAAATTTAAGGTATCTGCTATAATCCTTATGTATAGGTACCAGATAGTAAGCATCTTTGAGATCAATGCTTGCCATATAGTATCCTTTGGAAATCAGTTGTCTAGCAGTCACAAATGTTTCCATTTTGAAATGTATATACTTAACAAAGTCATTCAGGGATGTTAAGTCAATGATGATGCGACATCCACCATCCTTTTTAGTTTTTGTAAATATGTTGGAAACAAATTCCAAGGGCTCATGATTAGTTTTTTCTATGACCCCTTTGTTTATAAGTCTCACCAGTTCAGCTTGTCCCTCCTGTTGTTCTTTTTTGGAAAGAAAAAATACCCTTTCGGGCTGGTGTTGAACTGGCGGTATTTTTGAAATAAATTCAATTTTATACCCTCCAATACTATTGAGTATATATTTATCATCAGTGATCATTCCCCATGCTTCTTTAAACAAGTGTAACCTTCCACCTGTTAGTAAGGCACCCTTATTCTCTGTATGCGGGTAGGAACCAGATCCACCTACCTCCATGGTTATTGACGGCTTTGTGATTTTTTCTTTCGTTGTGCTTTTCCTTGTCGACGTGCTGGCGATGTTGGGGGGAGGCGCATTTTCCAGGGGGTCCGCGGCGGGCCCTGACCTAAAAAAGGTCTCTGGGGATAGTGCGGCCCCAAGCTTTCACCAGTCCCATGTTCCGGACGCCGACTGGTGGATGCAGTGGTGTGCTGCCGCCTGGGTGTGAGAAATGTTCTCGGCTTATTTGTCGCTGGTCCTGCCCTCATGAGGCTAAAGGTTTTGGATGCCTCCTCCATCTCCTTCAGTTGTTTATTGAGGTCATTCCCAAATAATAATGAGTCGGATTCCAAAGATGGAGTTTTACACAATCCTGCAAACTTTGGGTTGAGGGCAGGTCTGATGTTTTCTCTGCGAAGATTATTCAACTCAAACTGAGTTGTGCACATTAATGCGAGCACATCCTGCTGGTGTGTAGTCATCTCCTCCGTCTGTACGCACCGAGCATAAGCTGTGATTGTGGACGTGAGGAGGCGAAGTATCCGCTGGAGTTTCACTTCTTGTGCCCGCATTGGTCCCCCCACATTTCCCCAGATTTGACTATTGAGACTCTTAACCTTAAGAGCCTCGCAGTTGTCTGGGGCTGTGTGCTCGTCCAGCACTTGGGCGAGCACCTTCTCCTGAAGAGGTTTATTCGACAGGTGATTTATACTGGCCGCCATCCTCGGCTCCAAAGGTGCTCCAACCCGTGGGGTAGCGACAAAACGATCCACAACACCCAGCAGCTGTTCTTCCTGCACACCCTGCACACTCTCGACTCCTTCTGCCTGCCCCTTTTCCAGACCAGCCCTGCCCTGGTCACCAATGCTAACCTCCAATTCTAGGTCTGAGGTCGCAAAGGGAAGTGCCGGGCTCGACACTGTGGAGGAGGCGCCTGTCCTGTCTGCCCGAGAGCGCTGCTGTTCTCGGTAGACCATCCCCTCCAAGAGCTGCTGTATGCAACTCAGGCGGTTGTCTCTCCTCCATTTTGGGGAGGACATTTCCCCTTCCGACGAGTCGGAGTCGACCGGCCGGTTGGTTTTTCGGGTGGCTTTCCCAGCCCGCCGTGTAGGCTCTGGCGTGACTGGGACCGGCTCGGTCTCGGGAATTGCAAACCGCTGCTCAAACGGTACTACCGCCGGTTGCTGCCCCGCTGGAATAGGCTCCTCCGGTGGAGTTAGAGCACGGGCAGTTCTCTGAGAAAGTTTTCTGCGTTGGGATATTTTGCTATGCAAAGAACAAACGCCAACTCTCTCCGGTCTCCCAACGCACCGTCCACTTACCTGACGGTCCATTTTAAAGTGCAGCTGGAGAGCCTGACTCCAGCTGCCGCCGCTGTTGCACTTGCTGGGCGTAATGCCGCACCTGCGCCCTGAGCTCACGTGACTCCGAAGTAAAATTGGACTCTGTGACTCTACTGGGCATCCATGCATGCCAGGACCTAGGGCTAGGCTCCTCCTCATCCTACAGTTGCCTATATACTTGGCCAGTGCCTTTAGAGACCACCAGGGGCACCATACAATTGGCAGCCTCGCTACCAGTCTGGTTTGTTTTTTCGTCCTTATTTTAAGTTTTAGTGCGTTTTAGAAGTTTGTGTAAATGTTCTCTGGTTTGTTTTATGTGGGGGGAGGTGGGGGAGGGGTGGAAGCTTTATTTTCCATTTCTTACCTTGGCAGAAATGCAATGTTTCCAGGTCGCGTCTTCGGTCATTTGCGGCCGCATTGATGGAGCTGGAGGCCTCCTCAGACTGACCTTGGGTCACACCATAGGGTGCAAACCTGTTATTGGAGCCGATCCTTTGCCTGGCATCACTCCAACTGTGGCATGCGGACTTACCATCAAGAGTTCACCATCTCGGGAGAGGCTAGTCGGGAGCTCCGACGAATGCAGAAGTTTGACCGGCCCCGACGTGGGGTTAGTTCACCGGCGTGGGGGAGCTGTCATCACCCCAATGCAGGAGCTGGATCGCCCTGATGCGGAGGAAACAAAACACCGCCGAGTGAAGATCATTCCGTCAATGGAGGACTCAAGCCCCCCGACCGGAGGGAGCTAAGGGAAGAGATTGAACTTTTTTTCAACTTCCATCACAGTGAGGAATGTGGAGGAGTCTCTATTGTGAATGTTTATGTTAAAATGTGTTTTGTGTGTTTTGTTGCTTTTTATTTGTATGACTGTATGGCAAATGAAATTTATCGTATGTGCAAAACATATTTGGCTAATATAATATTATTGTGATTGATTGTGATTGTGTGTAGGATAGTTCTAGGTACAGGGTGATCATTAGTCAGCATGGAGTCAGTGGGCCAAAGGGCCTGTTTCCATGCTATATCTCTAAAATCTAAAGTCTACAATGCCAGTGTAGTGGTTTATTGTGCCACAAATAGACAAGGCAGGGATAATTTGTCTGCTCTGATGTGATGGAACCAGTTTTGGCAGTGCAAGAGATATGGTTCATGTATGTAATGGGTGAGTACATCCTTCGGATTTGTAGCATTTGACCAGTTGTCTCAGTGTGCTGCCACAAATTCTTTATTAGAGAATTCTGCAGAACCCATTTGCCTGTTTGGAATTAAGTCATTAATCTATGCTGTCCTTCACTGTAAGCTTTTCATCTGTTCAATTAAACACCATTGTTGAATTACCAACTATTCTGCATCATTTTTGCAAGAGCAATACCGAGACATGGTGTCAGAATTTGCTGGTCAATTAAACACTGACATTTGGACTCCATTTCTGATAGACAATGCTGACTGCTGAACATGATTCTTCCCAATGGGACAGCACATGAATGTTCACTGAGAGACTGCAAAGCTGTGAGATTTAATTGAGTCAAGAGTCAAGAATGTTCCATCGTTATATGCCCTGAAGCGGAACAATGAAATTCTTACTTGCAGCAGCATATCAGATATGTTAACAAAGTAATAATAACACCATAATAAACAACAACAAAAATCAGTATATATGTACAAATATTAGCAATGTTGCAAAATGTTGAGATTTTAAAAATGAAGTCTGCAATTTATCCCATCAGATAAAGCATAAAAAGAAGTTTAGTTTGACACCTAATTCACTTTCATATCTTCAGTATTAAAAATGTTATGGCCATTTTTATACTCAGAAATTGGCATCTTGTTCCCTATTGCTTTTCCATTGACTTAACACAAAAGCTGTGATTGAGGACAGTCAGAAGCCCATAACTTTCTTGAAAATTAACTGAATGAAATGTTCAGTTATTATAAATTGTAGCATTCTGAAACAAATATAAAACATCTTACTTGGATGACCTGAAATGAAAGCATATAATTAGTTAATTACCTAATTGTAGTTAATTACAAAATTGACCGTTGTGACGGAAATGGTAATACACACCCAGACTTCCTTGAAAATTCAAAAATGTGATATTCTCAAGATCAGAACTTTAATATTATTGTCTTCTTCTTCTTCTTCTTCTTCTCCTTCTTCTTCTTCTTCTTCTTCTTCTTCTTCTTCTTCTTCTTCTTCTTCTTCTTCTTCTTCTTCTTCTTCTTCTTCTTCTTCTTCTTCTTCTTCTTCTTCTTCTTCTTCTTCTTCTTCTTCTTCTTCTTCTCATAACACAGGTAAATAAATTACAATTTCTAGCAATAGACCAAGTCTTTATGGAGAAGATCAGTTGCTAGCTGGTACATTGGCATATCATAATCAGTAGCATCATCATACTCCTCAGATTGTAACCAATAAGCAAGTCTGTACACCTTGTTTTTCCTCAACTTTTCAATTTTGGCATTGTAAACTACAAGTTTTTGCTCTTCAAACCACGCATGACATTCCTTTCTGCCCATTACTTTCCCATTAAGAATGTCCTGTAAATTCCATTTCTTAAGAAATTGATATATTTTTTAAATAACCTAAGTGTGGTAAATTGGATTAGTAAGTATGCAGATGTTACTAAGATAGGTGGGGTTGTGGATAATGAAGTAGATTTTCAAAGTCTACAGAGAGATTTATGCCAGTTGGAAGAGGGGACTGAAAGATGGCAGATGGAGTTTAATGCTGATAAGTGTGAGGGTGTCTACATCTTGGCAGGACAATGAAAAAGGGACTCAGGTGAACAGAGGGATCTGGGAATAACTGTGCACAGTTCCCTGAAAGTGGAATCTCATGTAGATAGGGTGGTAAAGAAAGCTTTTGGTGTGCTGGCCTTTATACATCAGAGCATTGAGTATAGAAGTTTGGAGGTAATGTTAAAATTGTACAAGGCATTGGTGAGGCCAATTTTGAAGTATGGTGTACAATTTTGGTCGCCTAATTATAGGAAGGATGTCAACAAAATAGAGAGAGTACAGAGGAGATTTACTAGAATGTTCCTGGGTTTCAGCAACTAAGTTACAGAGAAAGGTTGAACAATTTAGGGCTTTATTCTTTGGAGCGCAGAAGGTTAAGGGGGGACTTGATAGAGGTTTTTAAAATGATGAGAGGGATAGACAGAGTTGACTTGGAAAAGCTTTTTCCACTGAGAGTAGGGAAGATTCAAACAAGGGGACATGACTTGAAAGGGACATTTAGGGGTAACATGAGGGGGAAAATCTTTAATCAGAGAGTGGTAGCTGTGTGGAGTGAGCTTCCAGTGGAAGTGGTGGAGGCAGGTTCGTTGGTATCATTTAAAAATAAATTGGATAATTGGACGGGAAATGATGGAGGGGTTAGGTCTGAATGCAGGTGTATGGGATTAGGGGAGAATACGTGTTCGGCATGGACTAGAAGGGTCGTGATGGCCTGTTTCCGTGCTGTAATTGTTATATGGTTATTATATGGTTATATATTGTTATAAGTATCCGAATAACAAACTAATCCCATTCACACAATAATTCATAATATAACATGATTTTTAAATCTCACTGTCATGAATTTATAAGCCAGATGGAAGGAATTTAAAGTTTAATTCCCATAAATTAATCTAGAAACATCCACTCAATATAATTAAAATTATTATTTTTTGGCACAATACATGGGACTCAAACTGATATTTAGTATAAAAATATTGACAATGGATAGACAATAACACAAAATATAGACGAGTTAGATGCTCTTATGACATGATTGTCCAAAAAAAAGAGCATTTACATCATCTTGCGAGGGCTTTTTCTGGAATGTGATCGGTTGCGGTGAATTTGAACCCCATATCAGCAGGAAAAACACTGCTGTTTCGTACAGGGGCCCAAATCACATTTTTGCAATGTAAAATTAGATTAAAGCCATCACAAGAAGCAAGATTATATGTAAATTACACAACTTAGCCTTTCCTTTGTCCCATTCATGCGATCCGTCACGTTGTAGGAGTTGAGGGCGTTAGAAGTTGCTTTTTATTTTAATCCAAATATTAAATTGTCTCACAATTAATTTTTTTTTTAAATCGGGAACAGAAGTCGGATCGATTTTTTTGCAGCAGCTAGCATCCTGAGGAATCCGCCTCAGACTGGCAGTAGAAAACTGGATTTTAATCCCCCCCTCAAAAGTGCCAAAGGCGCTCACACGGCCTGTGGCAGAACTGCAGCACCGCTGAAGTTAAGTTTTGTAACATTGCTATATATATATCTAGTTCATATATATACGGGAGGTCTGGTCCCCCAATACAAAATTCCACTCACCCATACCCCCCAGCTATGCAGGAGCGGCTCATTTCCCCTCATCCCCAGCACTCCCTCCACCTCTTCACCCTCACTCTTCTTTCCCCTTTCCTCCACTCCCTCCCTCACCTCTCCCTCCCTCTCCTTTCCCGTATTCTCATTCACTCCCTCCCTCCCTCCATAACCCATCTCCTCTCCCTACCCCCCTCCCCACCCTCTATTAAACAACAATCCTCTCCTCGTTCCCTCCCCCACTCCCTCCCTCTCCTTACAACATTGTTACAAATCTCTCATTGGACTGGGAGTCATGTCTTTGTTAACATTGTCCATAACCCCTCTTCCCTCCCTACCCCAAGTAGGACCCATTGGGCCTTGTTCCCCCAAAGCAATGTTCCAATCTGGAGGGGAAGGGAGGAGCATGGCTCCGGGCCCAGTCCGTGTCTGTGTCCAGCCGCGCTCAGGGTGATGGGTTGTGGTTCGAGCCGGTGCAGGCGGGCCTGCGAGGAAGCTTCTCTCGCTCCCTCCCCCTGATTGGGGATCATCAGCCACGATTGCATTGAATTGTATTGTATTGTATTGTATTCAATTTATTGTCATTGTCTCAATTTGAGACAACGAAATGAATTTTCCTTACAGGCAGTATCGTTAAAAAAAATCACAAGAAAAATAATAAAAATAAATAATAAATAATAAATAAATAATAAAACATATTAAAAATAAAATTGAAATTGAATTAAAAATGTAAAATGCATTGGCGCTGGCTCGATGGGAAGAATGGCCTACTCCTGCATCTATTGTTTATTGTCTATTGTCTATTATCTATTGTCTATCACAATATTGATAGCACCTCCAGCACCTAAATCCCCTACTGGACCCATCTGCAGGGCCCTCTGCAGTTTGCATACCGGGCCAATAGATCTGTGGATGACGCAGTCAACCTGGGCCTGCACTTCATCTGCAGCACCTAGATCGCCAGGGGACCTATGAGAGGATTTTGTTTGTGGATTTTGGCTATGCATTTAATACCATTGTGCCAGAGCTACTTCACTCCAAACTTTCCAAGTTGACTGTGCTTGAATCCCTCTGTCAGTGGATCAGCAGCTTCTTGACAGACAGGAAGCAGCATGTGAGGCTGGGAAAGCACATCTCGGATCCGCAGACTCTCAGCATATGAGCACCGCACAGCTTTGTATTGTATTGTATTGTATTCAAATTTATTGTCATTGTCTCAATTAGAGACAACAAAATGAATTTCCCTTTACAGTCAGTATCATAAAAATAAATAAATAATAAATATTAAAACATATTAAAAAAATAAAATAGAATTTAAAAAAAGCACAACACAGAAAGTCCACGACACAACACAACACAGTGGCTCCAAGGTGAGGAAGGCACCATTGTCCAGCCAGCCTCCCCTCCTATCTTCCCAGATGTTCATCCGTGGAACAGCTGCGTACTTTTCTCTTTTTCTACTCTCTCTACACCAATGACACCACCACCATTGACTACTCCGTCAAGTTTTCAAGTTTGCGGACAGCACAATCCTGATTGGACTGATCCAGGATGGGGAGGAATCTGCCTACAGACAGTAAGTGGCACAGCTGGTGTCCTGGTGCCATTGCAACAACCTGGAGCTCAATGCTCTTAAGACAGTGGAATTGATTGTAGACTTTAGGAGAGCTCCCCCTCCCCTCACCCCACTCACCATCAGCAAAACTACAGTCACATCTGTGGATTATTTTAAGTTCCTGTGAACCGTCATCTCCAAGGACCTTAAATGGGGGTCCACCATCGACTCCACAGTCAAAAAGGCACAACAGAGGATGTACTTCCTGCGGCAGCTGAGGACGCACAATCTGCCACAGGCAATGATGGTCCAATTCTATATGGCCATCGTAGAGTCTGTCCTCACCTTCTCCATCATGAACTGGTTTGGCTCAGCCACCAAGCACGACATCCGGAAGCTACAGCGAATCGTCCGATCAGCTGAGAAGGATGTAGGCTGCAACCTTCCCTCCATTGATGAACTGTACATTGCAAGGTCCAGGAAGCTAGCGGGTAAGATCATCTCTGACCCCTCTCACCCTGGTCACAAACACTTTCAATCACTTCCCTCTAGAAGGCGACTCCGGACTGTCAAAACTGCCACAGCCAGACATAAAAACAATTTTTTTCCACGAGTATTAGCTCTACTCAATAACCAAAAATCTACCCTCCTTTTGCTCTGGTATTTAATTTAATTCACATGTTTAATCATTAAAGTTTTATTATTAATGTTTAATGTTTTATGTGACATTCTAAACTGTCAGTGAATGTCATGTTGTCACTTGCGGGCAGAGCACCAAGGTAAATTCCTTGTATGTGAATATACTTGGCCAATAAACTTATTCATTCACTCCCACTGAAATTCTCACTTTACCTTTTTTAACCTCTTGACCCTCCCTGCACACCGGATCCTCCTACAACCCTAATTATGATTCAAGGAACAAGATGGGCTAACCAATTTATTGCTACATGAATTGAAATTTAAAGCATTCAAATCTAATACAGAGCTCCAGACACCGCACACATTTAACCGCTGTCCCACGGTGTGAGTTCATTCCAAGAGCTCTCCCGAGTTTGCCCTGATTCGAACTCAGGGATTGACGGTAATGGCCACTCGTTTGTACTCGGGGCTCTCATGGCCATTTTTCAACATGTTTTATTATTAATGATGAACTGCTTGAACATGTTGAAAAATCTTCATGAGTATTCCCGAGTACCTGCTGTTAGTGTTATGAGCCGCTAAGAGACGTCCTCGAGCTCCGACATACCCGCTACGTTCATTCTCTGTGCTTACCCCGACTTTGATTTTTTTTAACTCGGGAGAGCTCTTGGAATGAATTTGTACTATGTAACAGGCCTATTACTTGGCAGTACATGTTGTGTTAGCTTTGGCCTACTAAATATGGTATTTTGGTGTTTGTCCTCAATTAACAATCAGCAGTTAACTAAATTAAAAAAAAAAACTATAATTAAGCCATTTAAAATAAACAGATAAAAATTTATGGGAAATGCCATTGGGAAAAGTTCAAGGGGAGATGTCAGAAAACTGCTCAAAAGGTATTTCAATCCAGACATGAAACAGCTCCTGGACTATGACTTCTTTCGTTGGAATATTGACCTTTACGTGAGTTATTCACAGCACAGAATCACACAGAAAGCAAACTGAATCCCTGCTTCCAACACAAGATTACAACAGTATGAGTGGCATAGTTGAGAAATTGAGGAGGTTGTCCAGCTGTCCAGATTCAGACAGTCTGTGAAGAAGGGCATTGATTCGAAACGTGACCTATTCCTTTGCTCATTGGACGTTCTCGTCCGCCGGGATCAGATTCTCCGCTTTCCATTTGGCGACATTGCCCGCGTCGGGCGCTTCCAGTCCGTCCGAGAATTGTGTCCAGTTGAAAACTTCCGATGGCCATCCTCAGCTCCAGGAAAGATGTGATGGAAACCTCCGCCAGCCATCCACAGCTCCAGTAAAGACGCGATGGTGCAGGAAGGGGCGGCAATCCTGTGGAGTGACAGGATAGAAGACCTATCCACGCGGTATTAAATGGAGAGGAGATTGATCTGTGCATGGGCGTTTTTTTTACAATTTTTTAAACCTCGCTCTCTTTTACATTGGACCACCGATCGGAACAAAACTTGGTGCAATTGCAGTATCTGGAGAACAGTGAGTTAGCTGGTGAAAAATCATAGCTCAAACGCATACCGTTTTTGCGCAAATAGAATGAAACCGCAAACGGAAGATAACAAGATCAGAGCTTTAGTTACAGAATGTACTAGACTAATTGGGACCAATTGGGTCCCATTGTCACCCAGGAGCCCTTGACCCCCAACGCAATATTCCAACACTCACGCACAGCTCCCAACTGCGCAGGTGCGGCTGACCGGTTCCCGTTTGAAGCCCCTGATCCCCCCATCTCCCCTCAACCGCATCACTCTGCCCCTTGCCTTTCCCACCCCCCCACACTCACTCCATACCCCCCAACCCACCCCCCCCCATCCACCCCCCTCCCCCCGTCCACTCTTAGCGGTTCCCAGACGGCGCAGCCATTTCAGTCCATTGGGTTCCCATTGTGACGTAGAACATGCAGGTTTTACTGCGCAGGTGCAGTTGACGGGCACGGCAAGTGGGAAAGGGATTTATTAAAGGTTAAAATGTGAATAACTCTTAAAATATAACAATTTAAATGCTAAAGCTGAGATTTATTCAGTCCATTCTTTCTTGTTGCGTCTCTTGTTACAGTTCTGCAGCCAGGGGAAGGGGACGGCTCAGGCGTTGTGCAGTGGGGGGGATCGGGCACGGAGGGGCAAGGCCTCAGGCAGGGGCGGGGAGCCGTTGGGAAGGGGGGAGGGGGGGGGAGGGTGATGGCTTCAGGCGGGGCCTGTTGGGGGTCGGTGGAAGGGGGGAGCGTGCTGCAGCCGGGGGAGTGGGATGGCTTCAGGTGGGGGCTGTCTGGGGCCAGTCGGAGGGGGGAGCATCCTGCAGCCGGGAGAGGGTTTCAGGCGGTGGCCTAGTGGAAGGGGGGGGGGCTTTCTGGAGGGCTGGGATGGGTATTGTGGGCTGAAGGGATGGATTCCAGAGGGCTAGTATGGATATTATGGTCCAGAGGTTCATTTTCTGTGCTAGTACAGGTTGTAGGCCAGAAGGGCTGGCTAGTACGGATATTGTGGGTCGAATGACCTTTTCGGGCTAGTTCCGGTGTTGTCAGCCAAATGGACTGCAGCTGGGGACGTGGATGGCTTTGGACCGGGGCCGACGGGAGCGTTCTGTAGCCGGAGAGGTGGATGGCTTCAGGCAGGGGTCGTTAGGGGCGAGCATCCTGCAGCAGTGGGAGGGGGAGGGCTACAGTAGGGGGCCTGAGTGGGGGGCTATCTGGAGGGCTAGTAAAGATGTTGTGGGCCGAAGGGACAGGTTTCCTGAGGGCTAGTATGGACATTGTGGGCCAAATGGACTTTGGGACGGTTTCGGGACAGCTTCGGGATGGCTTCTGGATGGCTTCGGGATGGCTTCTGGATGGCTTCTGGACAGCTTCTGGACAGCTTCTGGACAGCTTCTGGAAAGCTTCTGGGCTCATACTCAGCCCGGCCTCTGGGGCTTCATTCTCCTTGCCCCTGTGATTGACAGCAGGTGCCAGAAGGGGCGTTGCATCCCGGCGACTGACAGGAGAGAAGGTCAATCTGCTGATCTTACGATTTTTAAACATTAATAACTTTTGTAATATTCTACCGATTGGAACAAAACTTGGTGCATCTGCAGCACATGAGAACAACGAGTAAGGTGGCAAAAAATTGTAGCGCTATCGGTACCGTTTTTGCGCAAATATAAAAACAATGCAAGCCAGACGAGGATTGGATGGATGGATGGATGACAAACTCAAAATTTGGTACACCACCATTGGAATACTTTTGAGGTGCCATGTGGCTGTACTTTAATGAATACAGAACTAATTTGCGCACAGCAGTAACTCAAACAGTTAAGTAAGTGGGCAAGGCATCTGTTTAAGGTTAATTAATTGATGAATGAATACTTTATTGTCACATGTGACAAGTCCCAGTGAAATTCTTTGCTTGTATACCATGGTATACAAATAGTCCCCACATAAGTGCGCTGACAAAGTTACAAAGTGTACACAGTATCCGCGTCAGATCCCCCTCTGCTCTACCCATCTCCCCCCCCCCCCCCCCCCCCCCTCACGGTGGTCCCCCAACACCGGGTCCTCCATTGTTCCTTCCCTCGGCAGCGGCGTCCTCACTCCCATGTGGTCCGTCCTCGTCCATCAGTCGGCTCCCCCATCGACCACCGCACTGACCTCTCCACTATCGCCCTGACCCGCTGACTCTAAGGGACAAATTATGCACAAATGGAAAAATCCCCTATTCTTCTCCTTCTTGCATCAGTCCGTGAGATTGGTCTTATTCACAGACGACAGTGCTGACCTCTGCTTAAACTGAATGCAAAATTGCAAAAAACAATCAGACTGCATAATTATTTCTTAATACAAAAGTCTGAGGTTTCTTCGACGAACGTGCATCTTGAAATAGCAATTGAATTATTTTGTGTTTCCCTTCAAATTTAAAACATTTATGATTTACAGTACGTACTCTTCTCCGTGTAAGGAATGCATCTTTCTTCAGCTTAAGGCATGATGTTGTTACAAATATTTTTATCATGACGAGGAATGTCCAATTAATCAATGTTTGTTTTGACATTATTGGGTCTGACTGGTATCTCAAAGGTGCTTCACAGATTTCACAGATTTAAAAAAAAATATGACAGGAAATATTATCAGTGAGAAAATGACATTACAAACCCTTGGGCTGGGAACACATGAGATCTTTGTATGCTGCCTGCTAATCAATACACAAAAGAACAAAACGCTGGTCATGTTGAATCCCCTCTAACAATTGGTTATTAAGGTAGTTGGAGTTCTGCTTCAAAAAAGACATTCATAGAAATAGACATTTCAAGAGATTGATGACAACTTACATAAATAAAGCAACCAGTGAAATAGACCATTCTTTTGTATGCAAGCTGAAATAAATCAGACACAATGCAATTAAGAGAGACATTAGAAGGGAGAATGCTAACCACGTGGAAAATAGGCTTTTCGGAGGTTTTTAATAAGGGAAGAGAAAGTGATCCAAAAGAGATAGATTGCACATTGAGAAACATGGAGATGAAAGGATTCACAGAAAAATTGAAGGGTTATAAATCTTGTGGATATTACAGATAGGATGAGGTAAACAATAGAATGGTAGAGAGATGACTAAAATATTTAAATGTAATACATTAATAAAGATCAATAGCATTGAAAGGATTTGCTGCAGGAAAAGACGTGAAGAGCGGTTTTGAACTAACTGAAGACAATATTAGGAGAGATTGTTAGAATTGTGTCATCACAACATGCATTTTGAAGCAGACAAATGCATGTATCAAATATAGATTATCATATTAGAAAATATCTTCTTTGAAGTAAAAATCATTATTTTGAGATGCAATGATTATTTTAGGATGAGGAAAAGCATTATTAATTTTGAGGTCATAAATATAATAAGATGTATCCAACTTTCACATTTAGTTAGGATCTTGCAGCTCAAAACTGCGCATTCTTGTGGCAATATAGATTATTAGCGATAACAGAATTCCTGGTATTTATGACTGCTCTTTGCAACATTATCATCAATCCAGTACACTGACATCAATGAGGGCCATGGAAGAACAATCCAGGAGCAGCACAGAGCACACGAAAAAAAAGTACTAATCTGATTAACTAGCACTATTTGTGTGGGAGTGAAAACAGTGTCTGTAAAACAGAATTCTGCGATTCCACAATCAACGGATCAAATGTTTTCACGTCCAGTCATGAATAATGCTGGGCATTTAAGGAAAGAGTAGGAAGCAACAGGGGACAGATCCTTTCCCAGAATGCCAATGGTGGAAAATTCAGAAACTGTAATGCAGTTGAATGAGCAGAAAAAATGTTTGAACCCTGTCCTGTTGGAGTTGACCATTGCCCATTCCAACAATAACAGGAAGAATAACAGGAAGAATTAGATGCAGGAAGATTGTTCCCAATGTTGGGGAAGTCGAGAACAAGGGATCACAATTTAAGGATAAGGGGGAAATATTTTAGGACAGAGATGAGAAAAAATATTTTCACACAGAGAGTGGTGAATCTCTGGAATTCGCTGCCACAGAAGGTAGTTGAGGCCAGTGCATTGGCTATATTTAAGAGGGAGTTAGATGTGGCCCTTGTGGCTAAAGGGATCAGGGGGTATGGAGAGAAGGCAGGTACTGGATACTGAGTTGGATGATCAGCCATGATCATATTGAATGGCGGTGCAGGCTAGAAGGGCTGAATGGCCTACTCCTGCACCTATTTTCTATGTTTCTATGTTTCTATACTTCAGATCTTCAATCTACAGGTGGAATCCAGACAAGGGTATCTGTGATGTTTGGTGGACTGTGTGGGGTGGGAAGACCCATTGCTCCTCCCATGCAGCAGGTGGTGCTGCATAGGACAAAGAGAGATGTTGTGTACATAGTTCTCTCCTGTCTGTAGTGTGTGTCTAGTGTGTGTGTGGGTGCAGCCATTTGAGTCTTACTGCCAGCATTGACTAATATAACAAAGACTTCTGTTGTGCCTTGAAGACTGAGGTTTTTGTGCAGACCTAGAAAATGACCACAAAAGTGTCAGGAGTGAGATACCTCGGTTTGCGTCCAAAGACCCAGATAGGAGCCTATTTTTCTATTTTAAAATAATTTAAAAAAATGTTGAGGTTTGAAGTATACTCAAACTAACATGTTTCGGTAATTCAATCGTTTCGATCCCGAGCGAGAAAGTTATGACTGACCAGAGGAAGAAGGCTCTCTTGTGTTCATCAATGTCTATAGAAACTTTTGCACTGCTTCAAAATTTACTTACAGGAGAAGTAACTGAAGCCTCATATGCTTAAATCACAACGGCTTTGCAGCTGCTTTTCGAAGAAAGTCGAAATTTCCTCACAGCTCTCCTTGATTTCTACACGACGGTGCAACAGGAAGGGCAATCGATCACCAAATTTCTTGCCGAACTTTTCACCAAGGCAAAGGCATGTGATTTAAAAACTCAATGCTGCGAAAAGTGCCAAGACGATGCGTTGCGAGATAGACTGGTCATGGGCTGCTGGCACGCATTCATCCAGCAGGCAATTCTCAAGGAATCGGACGTCTCATTGAAGAATGTGCTGCAGTGTGCTAAGATGGCCGAACTGCTGAGTAAATAACCGAACAAAATGGCCGGCGAAACAGCGTCAAAGCTCCCTCAGGAGGTGTATACAGTTCGTCAGAGTCGTCCACAAAGCCAGAAACCAGTTGATCGACTCAAAGCAAATCTGGAGAAGGTGGGACAGTTTCAGAAGCGCCGTTCCCCTGTGGGGGGAGGATCTAAACCATGCTACCGGTGCGGCTTGACTGCTCATCATCACCGTGAGTGCCCGTATATTAAGTTAGTTTGTTATGCCTGTTACCAAAAAGGTCATCTCTAGGCAGTGTGTCAATCCGTAGGAAAGCTGAGAAAGGGCAAGAAAGCGCAAAACACAGTAGACCAAATCACGGAGACCATTCCTATTGAAGTGCTCGGTGTGTCTACAATCACCAACAAGACGAGGATTTTGCTGCAGGTCTCGAACGTCGATCTACAGTTCCAGGTGTACACTGGTGCGGCTGTGTCACTAGTGGGTCAGGACGTCTGGGAGAGGATCGGATCACCAAAACTGAAACCGGACAACATACGCCTTTTCGGATATGGGCGACAGCCCATTGGCATGAAAGGCAAATGCACTGTCGCCGTTTCCTGTAAATGGTATGACACAGATGTTGCTGCTGATCGTCGTTGGTAAAGAAGGTACATTCCTGTGCGCCATCGACTGGATCCATGCTTTCAAGCTTGACATGAACGCCTTGATCTGCGATGGATCAACTGTGTCATTGTCATCGACTACGGATTGCAACATGGTCAGCAAGTGCGAGAATAACCTGCAAAAAACAGGACGTTGAATGACACTGGTCCAAAGACTGTGACCATGCATTCACCAGGTTGAAGGAGATGCTCGCCCAGAAGACGGGCTTGGTCCACTATGAACCATCGAAGCCGATCTCGCTGGCCGCCGATGCATCGCCATATGGTCATGGAGATGTAATCTCACAAGCAGCGCGGAACGGCAAGGAAGAACCAATCGCGTTCGCATCCAAGACCCTGACGACCGCCGAGAAAAACAACAGTCAAGTGGAGAAAGAACAGCATACAGATAAAACAAATATGGATATCTCTTCAAAAGAGAACACTGAGGAAAACTCTGTTGATTCTGAGCCTTTAGCAAGGGTTGTGAAATGCAAAAAAGGCTGGAAAAAAAGAGTGAAGCGAGGTCCAGCTAAATGGAGACGTTCAAACTGGAAAGGGGGAATGTGATATTTGGTGGACTGTGTGGGGTGGGAGGACCCATTGCTCCTCCCGTGCAGCAGGTGGCACTGCACAGGACAAAGGGAGATGCTGTGTACATATTTCTCTCCTGTCTGTAGCGTGTGTCTGTGGGTGCAGCCATTTTGAGTTGTCTTGCATTGAGCAATACAATAAAGACTTCTGTTGTACCTTGGAAGACTCAAGTTTTTGTGCAGACCTAGAAAACGAACACGAAAGTGTCAGTATTGAGTTTCTTCACAATACCCATTGCAATGCAATGCAATGCAATGCATCATTCTTGTTCCCTGTCAAAGACACCAAATTTTAGTGGAAGGTAAAATAACACAGCAATGTAAGGAATCTGGGTTCTTCGTGCTTTGCCTTTCTTCACCTCATAAATTAAAGTTTAATATTCATTGGTGAGACATGGATTTTGAAGGCTAGCATTAAATAGTCTGCTCTTATTAAACATCTTAGATGATCAAAAATAACATTTTTGTTCTATGCAATAAACTAAATAGTTGATAATTTCTTGTTTAACTTTTGATAATTATTAATGCAACCAACGGGTACTGGGGTCAAGAATGTGTGAGAGTAATGCTCCTGTCCCACTTAGGAAACCTGAATGGAAAACTCTGGAGACTTTGCGCCGCTCCCAAGGTTTCCGTGCGGCAGATGCTAGTTGAAGGTGGTTGCCGGAGGTTGCAGGTCTTACCTTCCACTACCTGCAACCTCCGGCAACCACCTTCAACTAGCATCGCAACCAGCTTCAACTAAAAAATTACCGACTTTTAAAACGGCAACCTATTTTTAGTTGTGTCTGGTTTTGAATTTTTTGAAATAATCGCCGGAACATAGAAGAAGTGGAAACCACTTTCGACCATTAGGGAGACTGACAAAAACTTCCGGGAACCTCCGGGAACCGCATGGAAACCTTGGGTGGGGTGCAAAGTCTCCAAAGGTTTCTGTTCAGGTTTCCTAATTGGGACAGGGGCATTAGATTAACAATATTTGGGATTCACCTGGCATCAAGACATGAATACCCTATGGAGGGAACAGTAAATCATTGTTGTTGTTTGTTTCAGACTTTTGACTGTCGTCTGATGAAATGGCAGTATTTCATACTTTATCCCACTCTTTCCCACCACAGATACTGACTGACACAGTGTGCATTCCCAGCCTTCAGTGGACTCCATTGCAGATTTTGATCACATGCCCATTTATTACATTTTTTAACCATGAATATCATTCATAAGGTTAAGTGACATGTTGTTGGCTTAATAGACAATAGATGCAGGAATACGCCATTCGGCCCTTCAGCACCGCCATTCACTGTGATCAAACACAATCAGTACCCCTTTCTTGCCTTCTCCCCATATCACCTGACTCCACTATATTTAAGAGCTCTATCCAACTCTCCTTTGAAAGCATTCAGAGAATCGGCCTCCACTGCCTTCTGAGGCAGAGAATTCCACAGATTCACAACTCACTGGGTGAAAAAGTTTTTCCTCATCTACCCCTTATTCTGAAACTGTGGCCCCTGGTTCTGGACTCCCCCCAAATCGGAAACATGTTTTCTGGCTTAAGTGTGTCCAATTCCTTAATAATCTTATATGTTTCAATAAGATAACCTATCATCCTTCTAAATTCCAGTGCATACAAGCCCAATTGCTACATTCTTTTAACATATGACAGTCCTGCCATCCTGGGAATTAACCTTGTGAACCTACGCTGCACTCCCTCAATAGAAAGAATGTCCTTCCTCAAATTTAGTACTCTGGAATACAGACAATCAGACCCTGGGGATATATCAACCTTCAGTCCCATCAGTCTACCCAACAGCATTTCCTGCCTAATGTGAATTTCCTTCAGTTCCTTAGTCACCCTAGGTCCTCTGGCCACTAGTCACTGCATTGCATCTGGGAGATTGTTTATCTAAGATTAGTCAAGTTTTCTCCTTTCATAAATACATGATGACTCGGGTTTATCTGTCTTTAGTGAAGACCAAAAAGTGGGATAACATTAGCTACTCTCCAATCCCCAGGAACTGATCCTGAGTCTATAGAACATTGGAAAATGATCACCAATGCATCCACTATTTCCAGAGCCACCTTCTTAAGTACTCTGGAATACAGACAATCGGAACCTGGGGATTTATCAACCTTCAGTCCCATCAGTCTACCCAACAGCATTTCCTGCCTAATGTGAATTTCCTTCAGTTCCTTAGTCACCCTAGATCCTCTGGCCACTAGTTCACCTGGGAGATTGTTTGTGTCTTCTTTAGTGAAGACAGATCCAAAGTACCTGTTCAACTCATCTGCCATTTCCTTGTTCCCCATAATAAATTCACCTGTTTCTGTCTTCAAGAGACCCACATTTGTCTTAACTAATTTTTTCCTCCTCACATACCTAAAGAAGCTTTTAATATCCTCCTTTATATTCTTGGCTAGCTTACCTTCGTATCTCATCTTTCCTCCCCATATTGCCTTTTTATTTATCTTCTGTTGCTCTTTAAAGTTTCCCAATCCTCTGGCTTGCCGCTTATCTTTGCTATGTTATACTACTTCTCTTTTATTTGTATACTGTCCTTGACGTCCCTGGTCAGCCACGGTCGCCTCGTACTGCGCTTAGAATCTTTCTTCCTCTTTGGAATGAATTGATCCTACACCTTCTGTATTATTCCCAGAAATACCTGCCATTGCTGTTCCACCATCATCCTTGTTAGGTTCTCTTTCCAGTCAACTTTGGCCATCTCCTCCCTCAGTCCTCCCTTTGCTCAACTGTAATACTGACACTTCCGATTTTCCCTCTCAAATTGTGGATTAAAACTTATATTAAGGTCGCTACTTCCTAATGGCTCCTTCACCTTGAGTTCCCTTATCAAATCGGGTTCATTACACAACACAAACCCAGAATTGCTTCAGTGACTTCTCTACAAACTGACCTCAGTCTCATTGTATGAAAGAAAGAAGTGAATGTCAATAGCAACATGACAACAACGTCTTGCATTATATGACATCTTCGAATGTGATAAAAGTCTCATGTCTCTACTAAAAGTGTATTTACATAGAATTCAATGCAAGCATAAAATGTTAAAATGAAATCAATAGGGTGCTTATTTTTCACTTGCACCAGATATGAACCGGAACAATGAAAGTCTTACTTGTTACCTTTTTACAGGCACATTGAATGTAACAACAACAAAAGTACATATACCATAAATATTAGTTATTCTACCTAAACTGGATCTTGATAGTGCAAATCTAAAATATGTAGACTATCCATAGTAGTGCAAAGTCTGCAGTGGTTTGGTGCTCAGGTAGTGTTGTGAAGTTGGGTCAAGAACTTGATGTCTGATGGGACGTACCTGTTTTTGAACCCGGCAGTAACAGGTTTCAGGCCACAGTATATTTTTCCTGGTGGTGGCAGTGAGCAGAGAACGTGATCAGGGTGGTGTAGGTCTCCAATTATATTAGTTACCTTCCTGAGGCAACCCTTCTTTAGATCCCTTCAATAGTAGAGAGTTGAGTACACGTGATGGACTGGGTAATATCCACCAATTTCTGCAACCTTCTTCATTCTTAAGCATTCAGATTTCTGAACCAGGCAGTGAAGCAACCTATTAAGTATGCTCTGTAACCTATCATATGTAACCTGTGGAGATTTGATAGAACTTAGAGCTGTTTACTCTCTCCATCATTGACCCTCCCAATGAAGATAGGTGCATGATTCCTCCATTTTCCACTGTGATGAACAGTTAAATGAAGAGGTGAGTTTAGAAATGGAGCTGAAAGATTGAAAATGAAAGAGAGAGATTTAAAGGGAGCATTTCAGAGCATTGTGTCCAACCCCCAAAACCATATCTCATTTGATGACTTGATAGAAACTTTTGCCTATATCAGATTCCTAAGAAAATGAGCCGCTATAAATCTGTTGGGTAGGGACTTGTGTAACTGGAACTGAATTCAATCTCCAATGATTCAGGAATATCCTCATCCCAATTGCACATGAATATGTTAGGAATTCTGTGAGATTATGCGCTTCTATGTCTAAATGAACACTTCTTCATTGCATCTAGATAGAGTTGATTATGAAAGGGCATATTCATTTGTCTCAAAGGCCTTTATACTGATCCAAAGAATTTATCTGTTTATCAAGTTTAATTTATGTGCATTATTGCAATGAGGAAAATATAGCTGTGCCACTTGAAATACATAATGAATGCTGTTCCAAAGCTTCTTTCTTTCCACCAGGAAATAGTAATCCAAAAATCTGGGCGTGCACCCCGCGGTCTGCATCAGTGCAAAACATACGAAAATCAATATTTTCATCAGTCAAATAGGCGGTTTTCATAATTCTCTCCGAAATTTGATTTACCACTGTGAATCATGCCTGTGCAGATAAACTACTTTTAGCATTAGATGCAGAGGTAATAATGACATTCTTAGTGTAATGCTTGATTAGAGCATTGCTGGGAGATATAAGGGAGATCTAGAACAACTTTTTGATCACTTACCATCCATCCATGTTTTCCAACTGCTTTCTCGCATTTTGTGGAATTTAATTGGGATCTCACGAACAAGCCTCAGTGTTGGGAGCACAGTTCTTACCAGCTCTTCTTCAAGAGCTTCATCCCAAACTATTTGACCCTCCACCTTATGATACAAAGCCTCAGCCATCCCCACAATCCCACAATCACAGCAACTATAACTGAGCTGTGGTAGAGTGTTCCATTCCAACATGTAGTTTTGTTTAGTTTAGTTTATTATTGTTATAGACATAGAAACATAGAAACATAGATAATAGGTGCAGGAGTAGGCCATTCGGCCCTTTGAGCCTGCACTGCCATTCAATATGATCATGGCTGATCATCCAACTCAGTATCCTGTACCTGCCTTCTCTCCATACCCCCTGACCCCTTTAGCCACAAGGGCCACATCTAACTCCCTCTTAAATGTAGCCAATGAACTGGCCTCAACTACCTTATGTGGCAGAGAATTCCAGAGATTCACCACTCTGTGTGTGAAAAATGTTTTTTCTCATCTTGGTCCTAAAAGATTTCCCCCTTATCCTTAAACTGTGACTTATACTGGACTTCCCCAACATCGGGAACAATCTTCCTGCATCTAGCCTGTCCAACCCCTTAAGAATTTTGTAAGTTTCTAAAAGATGCCCCCTCAATCTTCTAAATTCTAGCCAGTACAAGCCGAGTCTATGCAGTCTTTCTTCATATGAAAGTCCTGACATCCTCAGTCTGGTGAACCTTCTCTGTACTCCCGCTGTGGCAATAATGTCTTTCCTCAGATTAGGAGACCAAAACTGTACACAATACTCCAGGTGTGGTCTCACCAAGACCCTGTACAACTGCAGTAGAACCTCCCTGCTCCTAAACTCAAAGCCTTTTGCTATGAATGCTATCATACCATTCACTTTCTTCACTGTCTGCTGCACCTGCATGCCTACTTTCAATGACTGGTGTACCATGACACCCAGGTCTCGTTGCATCTCCCTTTTTCCTAATCGGCCACCATTCGGATAACAGTCTACATTCCTGTTTTTGCCACCAAAGTGGATAACCTTACATTTATTCACATTATACTGCATCTGCCATGCATTTGCCCACTCACCCAGCCTATCCAATTCACCTTGCAGCCTCCTAGCATCCTCCTCACAGCTAACTGCCCCCCAGCTTCGTGTCATCTGCACACTTGGAGATGTTGCATTCAATTCCCTCGTCCAAATCATTAATATATATTGTAAATAGCTGGGGTCCCAGCACTGAGCCTTGCGGTACCCCACTAGTCACTGCCTGCCATTGTGAAAAGGACCCGTTTACTCCTACTCTTTGCTTCCTGTCTGCCAGCCAGTTTTCTATCCACATCAATACTGAACCCCCAATACCGTGTGCTTTAAGTTTGTATTTTAATCTCTTATGTGGGACCTTGTCGAAAGCCTTCTGGAAAGTCCAGATATAACACATCCACTGGTTCTCCCTTATCCACTCTACTAGTTACATCCTCAAAAAATTCTATAAGATGTGCACCAAGGTACAGTGAATAGCTTTATGTTGCATGCTATCCAGTCAACCATGATTGCAATCAAGCCATCAGCAGCGTACAGATAAATGATAAAGGGCACAACATTTGGTGTAAGATAAAGTCTGAAAAAGTCCTATCAAAGGTAGTTCGAAGGTCTACAATGAGGTGGATGGAAGGTTAGGAGCACACTGTAGCTGGTGAGAGAACAGAACAGTTGCCTGATAACAGCTTGGAAGAAACTGTCCCTAAAACTGGAGGAATGTGTTTTCATGCTTCTGTATCTCTTGCCTGATGGGAGAGGGGAGAAGAAGGAATGATTGCGGTGAGACTGGTCCTTGATTATGCTGGTGGCCAACAGTGGAAGAATGGTCAGGAAAGAGCTTCAGCTTTTAAAACCACATGCAGTATTTAGTGGAGAAAAACGAAGCTGCTAGAATCTTGCCTAGAACACAAGGTGTTGGAGTAAGAAGGTTCCCAAAACAAAACACCGTCTACCGATGTCCAACAGAGATGCTGCCTGAACCATTATTTACTCCAACACATTATGCTCCAAATCAGATTTATTGTTCAGTTCAGTTAATAAACCTGACCAATCATATCAATCTGTTTCGTATTCTCAGTAATCACTGCAACAAAATACGAGATAACAAACCATTTCACTCTAGATTGTTATGGTTTATACAAATGTTTTGGAATGAACTGGTGATATCAGCGAATAAGTCTGCATCTATCGACCTGAAGTACTTGAAGAGGACGTTTCCACTAGAGGGAGAGTGTAGAACCAGAGGGCACAGCCTCACATTAAAATTACTTACCTTTAGAAAGGAGAAGAGGAAGAATTTCCTGAGTCAGAGGGTAGTGAATCTGTGGAATTTATTGCAGCAGATGGCTATGGAGGCCTAGTCATTGAGTATTTTTAAAGCGGAGATTGACATGTTCTTGATTAGTTAAGGGTATCAAAGGTTATGGGGAGAAGGTAGGAGAATGGATTTGATACGGATAAAGAGAGATCAGCCATGATTGAATGGCAAAGTAGATTTGATGGATTAAATGGCCTTATTCTGCTTCAATGACCTATGAACTTTTTTTTAGTTTAATCCAGATATACAGCACAGAAACAGGCCCTTCAGCCCAGTGGGTATGCGCCGGATGGCAATCCTCGCATATTAGCACTATTCTGCACACACCAGGGTCAATTTTTACATTTACCAAGCCAATTTCCTACATACCTGTATGTCTTTGGAGCGTGGGAGGAAAACAAAGATCTTGGAGAAACCCCACGCAGATCATGGGGAGAAGGTATAAACTCCATCCAGACAACACCCGTGGTCGGGATCGATCCCAGGTCTCCGGCGCTGCAAGTTATTTTTGAAGAGAGAGGCAATATTTGATCAATTGCAAAATATGATGCAACAATTGTATTGGAGATGTTGGACACGATCTAATTACCAAATTAATTCAGCAAACTAATAAAATTGTATATGTTAATATATGCACTTCTTTGCACAAATTTAGTAATTAAACTTTTATATACGCTAGAAATATCCATTCTTTCTGTTGTGATGCCTGCATATAAAAGACAGCAATTCATTAATGCATCCTTGCCCACTGAAGCTTTGTGGGATCTCAGTAAGATAACTGACAGGAATCCTCAAATGCTTGTCAAATTAACCCACCTGTGAATGACAATAACTGGGCTTGGTGATGCAGAAACTGATTCCACGTAAGTTACAAAAGAGTCCATCAGCGTTGACACTAACAGGAGACCAAACAAATCGTCGGTGTAAGGAACAGGGCTATAGAAGGGTCAACATCCACACTTGGTTTAAGTTGATCAGGTGTTTGTGCTTAAAGATATAGTAAGGTATTTCGTTGAATGAACCTCTAATACAAATGAGCAGTCTTTTGCATTTGAGTGGAACCAAGCAAAATCAGTTGCATAAACATTCAGATGCATTTTATTTTTAACTTATTCTTGAGGGAGAAGAATGAATGGGCAGAAAGTCATTAATTGGGTTTACTTGTTTAAATCACATGAGATCTTGACAAAGTTTGCTATAATTTGTATGTATCTTTCATTACAGTCCTGCCATCAAAATAAACGCAGCTAAAAGTAAATAGCTTTTGTAAATAATAAATGAGAAGCCGCAAAGAATACCATGTAACAAATAATTTGTTAATATTAGTGTTGCTGTAACGTGTAAATAACAAAATAAGATAATTATATCATATAGGTTAACATAGAAAAACGTCACTACTGTTTTCATTTCAAGTTGTAATGGAACATTTTGTTATCTTGTGACAACTTCCAGAAGGGTAATGAAATAAATTATGAATTATTCCTGCTCTGGGACTGGTAGTTAACTGTAATTGCTGTACAATGTGAGACAACATGAAATAAGCCCAAAATGATGCATATTATTTTCCCTCTTCCAAAATGAATCAGCATGGTTTTTAGTGGGTTTTAAAAATAGACCGTGAGTTCGGCAGAGCACAATCCAATAAAAGCTGTAATTATGTAACAATCACTGTGCTTATCATGATTCAGGCAAGTGGGTTCCAAACACTTCCACCAGCCATGGGTGGGATATCTATTATGGAGCTCAAATAGAATCTTAATGGGCACTTATAGAGCTTGCCGCACAGCTACAATAATAGAGTGAAGCAGCGACACTGATAGCAAGTGCATAGTTATGATTATATCAATCGGGTATTAACTAGCGTAGTTAACCCTTGAAGGTTAATGTGCACTTGCCAACTTTTGTGACTGTTTGACGATAGAAAATAATAAAGCAAATTTAGTCGGACAGCTTGCCTAATAGCAAGTAAAACCCAATCTTCTGAATATTTGGTATTGCAGGAAGCAATTGTTGGTGGACTTATTTTTCCCCCATAATTTTCTGGCAAAAGCAGCCTATGTTTATCTTCCCTAATACACTTTGTTTGAGAAGGAAGAAAGGACATGCAAATATTTTACATCCTCCATGCACTGGTCAGTTTTCACAGAGCAGTGTCCCACAAATAGCAATGGTCATGGATCAATGAGCATGTTATGTGTTTCATTTTAATGCATGAGGTAAATACCGGCTACAGTTCCAGAAATAACTATCTTGTCCTTCCTCGAAACATTGCAATGGGATATTTTCAGGGAAGTATTGGCAACGGTTCAAGAAAGAGTTTGTCCTTACCTGAAGAATTGCAAGAGGATATTTTATTTCCATCTGTGAGAACAGATAGGACCTTAGATAACACTGCATACAAAATACATCAGTCTCAGTGTAATCCATGATAATTGAAGCTGCCTTTTAAAAAAAGGGTCCATAGTGCACCCCTGAAGAACATGGATAGCCAATGTTTGGGGTCACGAGATGTACCCTATCCAAATTCTCAGAGATGTTGCTCCAGCACTTTGTCTATAATTGAAGCTGTAATTCTTGTGATCAAGCCAAAGGAGTCAGACTTAAAGAAATAACGTTTAACTCAGGATGTGAGTTCAAGCAGTAAATCAAGGCTCACATAGAGTTATAGAGTCATAGTCACACAGCGTGGAAATAGACCCTTTGGCTCAACTTGCCAACACCGTCCAATATGGCCCATCTTAACTAGTTCTACCTGCCTGTGTTTAGCCCATATCCCTCTCAACCTGTCTTATCTACCTGGCAAGCGAAGTATTCCAGTTTAAAACCAATGCAGAATCTTGTCCTTATTCAGACATAATCAACTCACTACAAGGCAAACAGTACACTACAAGACATTTGCCATTCTCAGTCCAGTAATATTCAGTTTAACACCCACATGCACATTGTCTTTCTTAAATGGCTTCAACCATTTTAGCAAAAACTGGGAAAAAGTAAAATATCAACAAGCTAATCCACTCAGATATCCAGAGTCTTTTATACCATTCATTTATATTCCAGTTAATAGTTAGTCATTTTGTATGCGTTTTGATGGGCAGCATCTTTTATTTAGAAGCAATTGCATAGTGCAGGTAGAGATTTAAGTTTATTCTATATATAGAATGGGTGAATCAAATTGGCTGGGGAAGAGGATTTCTTGGAATGTATGCTGGATAGTTTTCAAAACCAACATGTAGAGGAACCAACGAGAGAGCAGGCTATTCTAGACTAGGGTATTGAGTAATGTAGAAGGGTTAGTTAGCAGTATTGTTGTGCGTGGCCCCTTGGGCAAGAGTGACCATAATATGGTTGAGTTCTTCATTAGGATGGAGAGTGACATAGTTAATTCAGAAACAAGGGTTCCGAACATAAAGAAAAGAAACTTTGAGGATATGAGACGTGAATTGGCCAAGATAGACTGGCGATTGATTCTTAAATGGTTGACGGTGGATATGCAATGGAAGGCATTTAAAGACCGCATGGATGAACTGCAACAATTGTTCATCCCAGTTTGGCAAATGAATAAATCAGGGAAGGTAGTGCATCCGTGGATAACAAGGGAAATCAGGGATAGTATCAAAACAAAAGATGAAGCATACAAATTAGCCAGAAAAATAAGCCTAACAGAGGACTTTGAGAAATTCAGAGTCCAGCAGAGGAGGACAAAGGGCTTAAATAGGAAAGGGAAAATAGATTATGAAAGAAAACTGACAGGGAACATAAAAACATTTATAGATATGTGAAGAGAAAAAGATTAGTTAAAACAAATGTAGGTCCCTTGCAGTCAGAAACTGGTGAATTGATCATGGGGAACAAGGACATGGCAGACCTATTGAATAACTACTTTGGTTCTGTCTTCACTAAGGAAGGCATAAATAATCTATCGGAAATAGCGGGGGACCGGGGGTCAAATGAGATGGAGGAATTGAGTGAAATCCAGGTTAGTCAGGAAGTGATGTTCGGTAAATTGAATGGATTAAAGGCCGATAAATCCCCAGGGCCAGATAGGCTGCATCCCAGAGTGTTTAAGGAAGTAGCCCCAGAAATAGTGGATGCATTAGTGATAATTTTTCAAAACTCTTTAGATTCTGGAGTAGTTCCTGAGGATTGGAGGGTAGTTAATGTAACACCACTTTTTATAAAAGGGAGGGTGAGAGAAAACAGTGAATTACAGACCAGTTAGTCTAACATCAGTAGTGGGGAAAATCCTTGAGTCAGCTATTAAAGATGGGATAGCAACACATTTGGAAAGTGGTGAAATCATTGGACAAAGTCAGCATGGATTTATGAAAGGCAAATCATTTTGGACGAATCTTATAGAATTTTTCGAGGATGTAACTAGTAGAGTGAATAAGGGAGAACCAGTGGGTGTGTTACATCTGGACTTTCAGAAGGCTTTCGACAAGGTCCCACATAAGAGATTAGTATGCAAACTTAAAGCACACAGCATTGGGGGTTCAGTATTGATGTCGATAGAGAACTGGCTGGCAGAAAGGAAGCAAAGAGTAGGAGTAACCAGGTCCTTTTCAGAATGGCAGGCAGTGACTAGTGGTGTACCGCAAGGCTCATTGCCTGGACCCCAGCTATTTACAATATATATGTAAGTTATTGGGGCAAATCCTCCAAAATTATGGAAGAACTCAGATAAGGACATGGATATTTTAAATGGACAGATTTGCTGGCTGCAACGGAAAAAAAAACCCAATCCACAGAAAGAAGCAGTTTCAAGTTTCAAACCTGTCTGGCCTGTGGACTTGGGCATCACACAACTATTCGAATGGTGTGGACAGGAAAGGCTGAGACGGAGGTAACAAGATTATCTTGGATACACAAAGGAAGGAACCAAGCCTCAGCAGATGGTGGTAAACAGGCCAGCACAAGTACAATCACCATTGTGGATGACCCATCCATCGAGACAATAGGAGCCCATCCAGGCGATGGGATAATGATCAGGCTGAGGGATCATGACATCAGCAAACTCCTTATCATCGGAAGCCTATTGTTCATGCCAGATCGAAACTGGGAATCATCAAAAGAACCCTTTTATCCAGAGGACCACCTGGGGGTTTCAAAGGAAGCTCAGGTATAAAAACAGGTCAAACCAGAACTCTTTCTCTCTTTCTGCTCTGCTGGACAGCTCATGGGCCTGTATCGTCATAGATGTGAGTATCCCGGTGACCTGGTGAAATTCCCGAAATAGGATAGAGGGTGAGAAGATGAAGGGAAAGGGGGGGGGGAAATTGTGTAAAGTAAGTTTTACGACGTGCCCGATAGTTTTCCGTAAATAGTCTTAGTTTAAAGCATAAGTTTAGCCACGTATTATGTAGTGTTGGTGAGATTCAATTTCTCGTTGTTTAATAAAGCCTGTAAATTTTAGAATTGCTTTGAGTCCATCTTGGTTTCTGTTTTCTCTCACCAGCACATTCTGGTCAATTCAACCTTTTTATCATATCCCACCATAATTCCGAGGTCTAGAACCCAGGGGAATCCCTTTTGTTGTATTCTCTCTCTTGGAAACCACTCGAGTGGAGTGGTGGCCGTTTGACCCTCCGACAAGGGAGAGAATAACTTGGGCAGTTGGGCCCGAAGTGGAGTAAAGGGAAACGCAAAACCCCAACATATATTAATGATTTGGATGAGGGAATTGAATGCAATATCTCCAGGTTTGCAGATGACACGAAGCTGGGGGGCAGTGTTAGCTGTGAGGATGATGCTAGGAGGCTGCAAGGTGACTTGGATAGGTTGGGTGAGTGGGCAAATGTATGGCAAATGCAGTATAATGTGGATAAATGTGAGGTTATCCTCTTTGGTGGCAAGAACAGGAAAGTAGACTATTAACTGAATGGTGGCTGATTAGGAAAAGGGGAGATGCAACGAGACCTGGGTGTCATGGTACACCAGTCATAGAAAGTAGGCATGGAGGTGCAGCAGGCAGTGAAGGAAGCGAATGGTATGTTAGCATTCATAGCAAAAAGGATTTGAGTATAGGAGCAAGGAGGTTCTACTGCAGTTGTACAGGGCCTTGGTGAGACCACACCTGGAGTATTGCATACAGTTTTGGTCTCCTAATCTGAGGACAGAAATTCTTGCCATAGAAGAAGTACAGAGAAGGTTCACCAGACTGATTCCTGCGATGGCAGGACTTTCATATGAAGAAAGATTGGATAGACTCGGCTTGTACTCGCTAGAATTTAGATGATTGAGGGGTATCTTATAGAAACTTACAAAATTCTTAAGGGGTTGGACAGGCTAGATGCAAGAAGATTGTTCCCGATGTTGGGGAAGTCCAGAACAAGGAGTCACAGATTTAAGGATAAGGGGAAAGTCTTTTAGGGCCAAGATGAGGAAAACATTTTTCACACAGAGAGTGGTGAATCTCTGGAATTCTCTGCCACGGAAGGTAGTTGAGGCCAGTTCATTGGCTATATTTAAGAGGGAGTTAGATGTGGCCCTTGTGGCTAGAGGGATCAAGGGGTATGGAGAGAAGGCAGGTACACGATACTGAGTTGGATGATCATCCATGATCATATTGAATGGTGGTGCAGGCTCGAAGGGCCAAATGGCCTACTCCTGCACCTATTTTCTATGCTTCTATATTTCTATGTTTCTATTCTGATGGAACAAGATGGGCTGCCATTAGTTTGTGACAATATTACACTTTCAAGGATATTTCCAGAAGAATTGTAAAATAATAATTCAAAATATCAGACAAGTCTTTCCAAACCACCATTGAAATTAATTTTCGCTATGTCTTAGCCTTCACCTAGATTAAAATTCCTGCCATTGTCACAGTAACATTATTTTAAGGATATTGGCGCGGCTTCAGAAAATCACCAGCAGTTTTTCCACAGACTCATTATCCACTGCACAAAATATAGACAAATAAATTATACCCTCAGAGATTTGAACTTGGTTCATTGTGAACTAATTTCAAGCTTAGGATGATTAAATATTTTAAATAATCTTGATTAAAAATTAAAGAAAATTATATTTTTACTTTATTTCACTGGAATGTTTCTAGACCATATACTGGTTAAAGATACTTTTCTGCCAACTAATCTTGAATATTCCTCTGTACAATCTTTAGTTGAACAGAAACACTAGATCATTTAATAAATAAAACACTTCCACTTTCAAACACATATTTTTTGCTCTGTTTCTCTCTACTCTGGCTTTTTCAGATACTTGTTACTTCTCTCTCTTGTTTATCTCCAAGAATTCTTGTTAATCTCTCTTTTTCTTATTCTTTCTTCCTCATTCTTTGTGTAGGTATTGACCTGCCATTCCTGACAATAGACACTTCTGAAATGTGCTGATTGGTTGGCATGCTCAGTGGGCCGAAGTAGGATTTCTGTAGGATTTCGTAACTCTGATAATTTGACATTAAAAATGTAGAACAATGTTTCTTAAACATAGAAGCAGTGCTGAATGAAGAAAACAGAGGATAAAGCCCAAGTGATAAATCCGAGATGCACAAAAGGTAAGAGTTCAAGTTCAAGTTCAAGTTAAAATTTATTTTGCACTTCCACCATAAGGTGCAGTGAAATGTAATTTACCATGCAGTGTTACAATTAAAAAAGGACATAATACACAATATAATTCAACACAGATAACCACCACAGCATTCTTCACTGTGGTGGAAGGCAATACACTTCAGACAGTCTTCCTCCTCCCTTGTTCATCCGTAGTCGAGGCCTTGACCTTCCGCAGTCGCCACTGCGGATGGCCTAATGTTCAAGCCCTCTGGTCAGGATGGTCGAAACGGTGACGTCGGGACAGGTCAAGCACACCCCATGGCCCTGAGCTCCCAGTCGGCCACCTCCTTATCGGAGATTGCGGCTTCCAGATGTTGTAGGCCGCAGGCCGGCAGTCGGAGAGCTTCGCTGGTGACCCCCGGCAAGGGGATGCCCCGCTTCGTGATATTAAAGTCCCCGCTGCGCCACCGCTGAAGCTCTGGGCCAGACTCCAGGATGGACGCACCAAACCAGCTATAAGGCCACGAGGAGGGAGGCAAAGAAGCGACATGGAAGAAAGTTGCATCTCCGTCGATGTAGGTGCCTGAAAATGGTTTCTCCATATTCTCGCCCACCACCCCCCACACAAGACATACAGAGAAACACTAAAACATACTTTTGGACATCTAAAAAAACAGAAAAAGTAAAAACAATGAACAAGAGTTGAAGGAACATTTTAAAATTGTAGTACTGCTGACACACTGCACTGACATAGAAAACATATCTCACTCAAGATTTTTTTGTTAGTGAGCAACATGAAATGAGCAATCTGAGAAGTCCTCGGGCACTGCACCAGCATTTTGCTGAGGCAGCCTAGTGTGCAATCACTCCATCATCTTTATGTATGTCTGAACACTTAATGATTCAGTTTCCCCCATTGAAGTTACAGCACTATTGTGTGCTGGAAAGTGAATTAAGATTCAAAGCAGTCTTCACCTATGCATTCAGCACTCAGTACAAACTGGGAGTAATGTAGGCCCAGACATTAAACAAAAGTTATTTTTATAATCTGAATGTCTCTTTTGCCCTTTCACTCAGAAAGATGATGTTACTTTTCTCTTGTTATTAACGATGACCTTCCATAAGTAGAAATACTAGATTGTTGCTCCCTAACGGTTCAAATTCAACCAGCATTTGTAAACATTCAAGTATTGTCCCCTAAAGGCCTCTTCACCTTTGTTTATTGAATTTATGTGTACTTATGTCTTTATTTCATATGTTAAGGTCACACAAGCAATGTTTGACATCATCAATAAGCCCCAGGTCCTACAATAAAGCAATTGCCACCACAGTTTTTGGTAATATACCTGCTAGTATATTTGCTATTTGATTAAATTTGAATCATTTGTTTAATTGAGTTCCATGCCATCCTTTCAAAAGGGAGCAATCATGAAAAAAAACTGTGCTAAAGCTTTCATCCAATAGACAATAGACAGTGGACAATAGACAATAGGTGCAGGAGTAGGCCATTCAGCTCTTTGAGCCAGCACCGCCATTCAATGTGATCATGGCTGATCATCCACAAACAGTACCCCATTCCTGCCTTCTCCCCATTTCCCCAGCTCCGCTATCTGTAAGAGCCCTATCTAGCTCTCTCTTAAAAGTATCCAGAGGTACGGCCCTCTGAGGCAGAGAATTCCACAGACTCACAACTCTCTCTGTGAACATATCCCTCTCCCCAGTCGTAACAGGGATCAAAGTCCCCCATGTCCTCACCTTTTACCCCATCAGACGTCACATATGGCACATAATCCTCTGACATTTTCACCACCTCCAACGGGATCCCACTACTGGCCACATCTTCACCACTTTCCACTTTCCACAGAGACCGTTCTTTCTGCAACTCCCTGGTTAACTCGTCCCTTTCCACCCAAAAATTCCCCTCACCAGGTACTGTAACACCTGTCCTTACACCTCCTCCCACGACTCCATCTAAGGACCTCTGCAGTACTTTCAAGTGAGCCAGTGGTTCACTTGCACCTCCTCCAAACGCATCTACTATATCCACTGTTCCAGGTGTTGGCTCCTCCTGTATATCGACGAAACCAAGTGTAAGCACGGCGATCATTTCGTTGAACACCTCCGATCAGAGCGCCTAGACTTACCTGATCTCCCGGTTGCTAAACATTTTAACTCCCCCTCCCATTCCCATACTGACCTTTCTGGCCGGGGCCTCCTCCATTGTCAGAGTGAGGCCCAGCGCAAATTGGAGGAAACGCACCTATTTCGCTTGGGCAGTGGTTGAATATTTAATTCTCTAACTTCGAGTAACCCTTGCTTTCCCCCTCTCTCCATCCCACCCCGTTCCTAGTTCTCTGACCAGTCCGACTGTTCCCCTGATTAAAATTTTCTCTGTATGCTTCGTTATCTCTGTATGCTTTGTTGTCACTGCCTTCTAGCTGACAATGATTTATTTTACATTTTCCTTGAACTTTATCCCTTTTGATGTCTCGTTTCCACACATTACACTTCCTTATCTCTGTGTCTCTCTCCCCTGACTCTCAGTCTGAAGAAGGGTCTCGACCCGAAACATCATCTGTTCCTTCTCTCCGGAGATGCTGCCTGTGCCGCTGAGTTACTCCAGCATTTTGTGTCTATCCTCGGTCTAAACCAGCATCTGCAGTTCCTTCCTACACATAACTAACTATGGTATAATTAATGTTTAATATCTATGCATAACTTGCATCTAAAGCATGTATAGACATGTTATATAAAGAACAGGCATCTTAGTATCAAAAGCAACTTGCTTCAAAACCCACCATTGTTATCATCTCCATTATTGACACTAGCTGTTCAATACCACAATGAACTATAGTTATTTATCTTCTGAAGCTGCTGTGATGGTAGTCAAATTCAATGTTGCTAGTGCAAACCTACTAGTCTAGTGACACAAGCCAGAAACAATGAACTGCAGATGCTGCTTTACCAAGGAAAGACACAAAATAATGGAGTAACTCAGCAGGTTAGGCAGCATCCCTGGAAAACATGGATAAGTGACAATATGGTTCAGGAGCTTTCTTCAGACTCCATAAAACTGGATCAGGCAGCAAACCAGGAGAACATGGCTTGGATTGCGACCTCTCTTCAGAGTCTGAAGAAGGGTCCCGTCCTGAAGCAATCCTCTCCAGGGATGCTGCCTGAATCGCTGAGTTTCTCCAGCATCTTGTGTAATGGAATGGAAACATGGCAGCATGATCTAAATATTCCAGAGATCTAAATATTTAACATTTAAGAAGAACAGATAAAAAGTAGATGGGGCTGCTTGTTAATAACTGATAACAACTGTGCAGCTCTGAGAAAGGATGTTTGTCAGATTATGGTATAGAATTATGATAGTTTTTTTGTGGAAGTCAGAAGTAACAGGGCAGGTTATCCATGGATCTCTGAACACTAATTGTGGTGTTGGATACTGTGTAAATAAAGAGAACAGAGATACATGCATCACATAATAACAGTGTACTTTAATTTACAGATACATTGGATTGATTAAAGTAGTCCTAAAAAATATAGAGGATGAATTCTAGGAATTTATATAAGATGAATTTTGAGATCATTTTTTTTGAGAACTTGATTTAGGAACTGGTACTGTAAATCTAGCAGTTTACAATAAGGGATAATTAATATTGTGGTAAAGAGGCCCTAAGAAAGAATGAACAGAATATGATATAATTCTACAACGAGTTGAAAGTGTATTCTTAATCTGAAACTTGGTGTTTCTGTTTAAAGGAACAAGTTGACTGGTAGATGCAAAAATACATTAAATTGCATTAGCATGTACATGCATTAGCCAGCATTTAAATAAATACATACAGTTTTCAATGAGTATGCATTATTTTAATGATAGGAAAAGTGGTCTGACAATGGGAATCAGGATGAAATAAAGGTATCATTAAATTTAGGCTTATAACGTTGTCAGAAAAAACAGAGAGCCCGAAGGTTGAGTTTATTTTAGAATTTAGCAAAAGATGACCAGGACATTGATAAACACAGGAAAATACTATATGTGAGGAAAACAACAAAAACATAAAAACTGACAATGAAAGCATCACTAGGTATATAAAATGGAAAACACAAGTGAGGCCAAGTGTGGGTTCCATCCAGTCGGAGACTGGGGAATTTATAACACATGAGTACAGGTGCACAACCTTTTATCCGAACGCCTTGGGACCAGACACTTGTCGGATTTTGGACATTTTCAGATTTCCGAATGGAAGATTTTTAGCGTAGATTAGGTAGGTAGCGCGGGCGGCTTGAAAAGTCTGGAGCAGCTGCCTCTTCCCCGGAGACCGGGGAATCATTGTAAATCATTGCATAAATGTTAGTCAGTTAGTTTGGAGGGATTTTATGTGGTGGTGGTGGGGGGTGAAGGGGGAAACTTTAATTCTTAGTCCCCTACCTGGTCGCCGACTCCCAACATCGCGGAGCTGGGGGCTCCGTCCGGCCGCGGGCAGCGCCGGTTGGAGCTCTGACCCCGGAAACTCTACCCCTGGCTGCGAGGTGCTCCAAATCCACGCCGCCCGCGGCCGGACGCCCGCAGCCCCAGCTCCAGGAATGTTGGGAGTCGGCGGCCAAAGCGCTCCGGGGCTTACCGCACGGCGACCCGGTAAGGCATTGCCCGCTCCCTGCTGGTATCCCAGCGCTGCGACGCCGCCGACTCCCAACATTCGCGGAGCTGGGGCTGCAGGCGTCCGGCCGCGGGCGGCGGTGGATTTGGAGCGCCTCGCAGCCAGGGGTAGAGTTGCCGGGGTCGGGGCTACAACCGGCGCCGCCCGCAGCCCCAGCTGGGAGTTGGCGGCCACAGCACTGCGGAGCTTACTGCACGGCGACCCGGTAAGGCATTAACCGCTCCCCGCCTCTCCGACCAGGTAGGGGACTAAGAATTAAAGTTTACCCCTTCACCCCCCCTTCACATAAAAGCCCTCCAAACTAACTGACTAACATTTAAGCAATGATTTACAGATGTTTAAGTGTCTCCCCGGTCTCCGGGGAGGAGGCAGCCGCTACAGTAGTACAGACCTGGGTTGACTGTGGGTTGTTTCGGGTCAAGTTTGGCGCCAAATGCGAGCTTTGGTGTGCAATCGACATCCTGGAAAAATGGCCGGTTTTCGGAGTTTTTCGGTTTCCGGAACACCGGATACAAGGTTGTGCACCTGTATGTCTGGAATGGAGGGATATGAACAGATTTGATTAATTTGGCATCATGTTCGGCACAGATATCGTGAGCTGAAGGGCCTGTTCTTGAACTGTACTTTTTTTTTTGTTCTAATTAAGTTAATGAGCCTGAAAACTGATAAATACCAAGGAGCTGAAGATCTGAATGCTCTGAAAGAACTGTTTATGGAGATAGAGGAATCTCTTAATATCACTCTAAAAATCTATAGGTTTTGAAATAGCCCCTATATATTGGGTGTTGCCACTATGATTACACTAAATAAAAAAGGAAGGAGAAAGAAAGAGGCAACTAAGTTTGGTAGCTGGGAAAATGCTAGAATCTATAATAAAGAACTAGACTAAGTGGGACCCGTTGGGTCCCAGGTTTACACGGGAGGGCTGGTCCCCCAACACATTATTCCACTTCTCCACCAATTCCAATATTGATGGCCAGTAGGGGGGTTCTGGAGTGCTAACATGGGTGTTGTGGGTTAAGTCAAGTCAAGCACAGTGAGTGCAGGGCCAACAATCCATTTCAATCAGTTTCATGTCAAGTCAATCCATTTCAAGTAAGTCAAGTCAAGCACAGGGCAGGCGGGGCCAGCCAACAATGCAATCCATTTGCTTTCATTTCAGGTAAGCTCAAGCAAAGCAAAGGCAAAGCAAAAGCAAAAGCACAGGGCAGGCGGATCCAGCCAACAACACAATCCATTTGCTTTCATTTCACGTGAGCTGAAGCAAAGCTTAAATTAGCTTTCTCCCCCTTCCCTTAAATTACCTTACATCTCCCCCTTCAACGTTGGTCAAAACTAATAACTTGAGCCTTTAATCAATTTAATGTGGATAAAGTTCCCCAAATAACACTGTGCTCTTCATACTACAAAACTATAAAATAATTGCCCAACAATTTTACATAACAAGTCGAGTTGGGGGTTTTGACAATCGCCCACTTCTCGTGCAAGTCATATTTCCAACTCATTCTGTGTCGTATTTCTGTTGTGTGCGAGTGTGGCTTGGCTCGCTTTGAGCCGATTCCCCCACCACAGAACCTTGTGATGCGGCCTGTGTTAGTTGTCTTCAGTCTGGGAGACTAGCTCCTTCTGGGAGAGGGGTTCCACCTTGTGGGAGAGTGTTCGCACTTGTCTGCTGCGTGTTGTCAGGGCATGGCTCAGCTGCTTCGTGCGCAGGTCGTATGCCCTTCCTGTTTCTGCGGAACTCAGTACCGCTCGGTGTAGAGATGACGTAGCTCCGAGGGGACAGGTTTTCTCTTGCAATACGGCTACATTGCCATGTGGTTTGGCATGAAACCACACCTGTCGTTGTTGTTCCAGGCGCAGCAGCGACTTGGCGCTTGCTTCTCATTGAAGTATGCTGCCTGTTTTTCTTGCCGGACGGCCAGTTGTGGTCCCATGGGAGGGACATGATGAGACAGTAAGAGTGATAGAGGCGATGGCAATTTGCTTCTTAGCAGTCTACTGTTCAGTAACCGTGATGGGGCATAGCCGCCTGTCCCGTCAATGGGGGTGTTGCGGTATTTGAGGATGGCATACATCGGGTCACGGCCGCTGCGTTTGGCTTTCCTCATAATACTTCTTATAGTTTGCACATAGCTCTCTATCTGCCTGTTGCTCTGTGGATATATGGGACTTGAGGTGACATGGGCAAATTCTCAGTCATCCTGGAACCTACGAAATTCAGCACAGACAAATTGTCTCACGTTGTCTGTCATCACCAAGTCAGGAATGCCATTCCGGGCAAAATGCCCGTCTTCTCACGTATCACCGAATGTGACGTCATGTCTGTCATTTGCACTATTTCTGGGTACTTGGAGTAATAATCTACTACAAGCAAATGGTCAACTCCATCCAGATCGAAGATGTCGGCGCCGACCTTAGACCAAGGTCTGCTGGGGATGAAGTGTGGTTGGAGCGGCTCGCTTGCTTGCAATTTCCCACTGTGTCCTCAATCTGTAAATTCATTCCTGGCCATGCAAATTAATTGCGGGCTCATTGTTTAAGTTTCACTACTCCCAGATGTGATTCATGTAACGAGTTCAGCATCTGTCTCCACATGCTTTGGGGGACTACGATTCGGTTTTCCCTCAAGACTAATCCATCAACTTCAACCAGCTCATCATGGTATGTATGAAATGGAGTTAAGTCCGAGGGCAGATCATGCCTGTTACTAGGCCAACCCTTTCTTATCTACTCGCACAACAGTGTTAGGGTTCGATCTTTTTTTGTTTCAGCTTTGAACTGCGCAAGGCGCTCGTCTGACATGTGTAGGATAGCTTCTAAAGCATGTATCACATTCGGCAGTGCGGTGTACTCTTCCGCAGGCGTGTTTGCACTGGGCAGCCAGCTCAGGGCATCGGGGACAAACATTTCATGTCCCGGCTTCCACCGTATTTCCAGGTCGTACCGTAGCAGGTGCATTCGCATGCGCTGGAGTCTGGGCTTAATTGGTGTAGCGGCTTGGCGAACAAGTCTACTAATGGCTTGTGGTCAGTTAGAATTACTGTGCACTGACCAACATATATAAAGATACTAGACTAAGTGGGACCCGTTGGGTCCCAGCATCACACGGGAGGGCTGGTCACCGAACGCAATATTCCACCACTCCACCAATTCCAATATTGCTCGCCAATGGGGGGGGGGGGGGGGATTCTGTTGCACTGTATGGGTGTTGTAGGCTGAAGGTACAGGTTTCCAGAGGGCTAGTATAGACATTGTGGGCCGAATGGATTCTTCGGCTGGCAGTTCAGTCACTGAGTCTTGGCAGTACAGTCACTCGGACCTGGCAGGCTGGCAGCTGAGAAACTTCCAGAAATTCTGCCTAAAACAGGTGACAAACTGTGAGAGAGAAGGGGGAGAGGGTGGACTGAATGGATTTTTTTTTTTTTTTTTAATCAAAAAATTTATTCAATTATTAAAAAATAATATTTACACTACAATAAAACAAGCCAGAACCCACCACCATAAATACAATACAAACATATATCCATAATAAACTATTATACAATTATGATACAATCCTTATTGAGGATACATTCAACACCCTGCGGAGCACAGCGGTCCCGAAACTCCCTCAGGGTGCCCACAGACAGGGCGTATTCCCTTTCTAATCCCACCCGGGCACGGACGTAACCCCGGAAAAGGGGCAGGCAGCTGGCCCGGGTAGAGCCCTCCGCCGCCTACTGAATGGATTATTGGGCTGGCAGTTCAGTCACTTATGGCTGGTGGGCTGGCAGTTCACTTACTCACGGCGTGGGCTGGCAGTGCAGTCACTCATGCCTGGTACGCTGGCAGGTCACTCAGTCACCCCTCCTCCCTTCACCACCACACCCCCCCACTCTGCTCCTTGTCATTCACACACACACACAGACTCATTCACACACACACACACACATTCACACACACACAGACTCATTCACACAAACACACACACACACACACACACACTCACAGACACACACACACACAGACTCACTCTCACACACACACTCATTCACACACACACACACACACACACACAGACTCATTCACACACACACATTCACATTCACACACACGCACACATACACACACAGACTCATTCACACACACACACTCATTCACACACATACACACACACACACACACATACACTCATTCACTCACACACACTCACCCAAAACTAAAATGCCAAGTAACTTCAGAACGTGTTGAATATACAGTGTGTAAAACAAATGTTTAAAGCGTCCTGTAGAGGCTGCTGGTGCTGAAGCAAAAATGTGTGTTAAATAACATCCAACAAACAAACTCACCATAGACAGAGCAGCTCTCCTGAATTATTCAACGGCGCCTGCTCTCGGCGCCATCTTGTCGTCACCCTCTGAGTGAGCCACGACACTTCCGGGTTATATAGTCCCTCCCCCCTGCCGAGAGAATGGCGACATTTTTTAAAACATTAATATCTCTCTGATTTTTCATCGATGGGAGAAATCCTCTGGTCCAGTCCGGAGGAGGGGGGCTCTGAGCAAGGTGCCCAAAAATGATGGCCGTAAATGGCGGCATTCTCTTGCAAATCACATCACAGTAAGTCAAAAGCGGTCAAGATCAGACTTTTAGTAATATTGATATCTTGAGACAGTCAAGTTCTTTTTTGGCAATATATCTTTAATACATGTAATCAGCGGCAAGGGGAGACCAGTGAAATCTTTAGCCAAAGATTGCGAGTTTGGAATTATCCATGATTCATTGCTACGAGACAGAAATGTCTGCGGCATCACCAGCCAGCCACTCCGGGAAAAACTTCTACAATGCGATGATTTAACACTGGAAAAATGCAGTAAGATGTGCCTTATAGCTGAAGCAGCAGCCGAACAGGTGAATCAGACACCGAAGAGATTCTTGATTATGTGAAACGGGACAGTGCCAGTCGGCCATGGGGCCGAGACAGGGATTCACGACCCAGACAACCACAGGCAGAAATCCGTGATTCTGGTAAAGATGCCGTCTGCAGGTCATGCACCCACAGGCATAAAGGCAACTACTGCCCTGCTCAGTACATGAGATGTTATACCTGCGGAGAGATTGGACATCTTTCCAGATCCCCCGATTGCCTGGTAAATAGAGCGCCCAACAGAAGGGCCGGCCTTAGGGGGTGCGAGGCCCAATTGGGAACAATTTTGGTGAACCCCAGATTCCCAGCCAAGGTCTGTCAGACCAGTTATTTAGTATATATTATGAAATTGTACATGAGGTGCTATGGATTATACACTGTGTGAATCTCTCCTGCTCCCGTTTGACTGTCAGTAGCTCCGCTGGCTTCCAACCTTTACCGCAGCAGCTAATCACCATTAAACTGCATTATTTGATTGGACACAATGCCCTTGGAGACAGCGGCTGATTGGACGGGAGGAGACCTAATTGTTGATTGGATGGGGATTTTAAGGCAAGCTGGTTGGTGATTGGATGCAACCTCGTTAGAGACAGCGATTAATTGGCCGCCAAATAAAATTGTCAAATAGGAAAACAAAAATCGCTGGTCGGTGCGAACTCAGTAGACTATCTGGTTGTATCTCCAAACTAAACAGTATAACATGCAGGTACATTCATTTAAAATTAAATTCAGTGATTATTTCACATGATTTCTCACTGTAAAGCTGACCAATTTCTGTTTAATACGTTTGGTCTGTAGTGAGCGTTTTTCTCTCCCAAAACAGTTCATATCTAGCAATATGATCATCGAACCAAACAGCAGTTGGACGCAGTCATAGAAATATAGAAAATAGGCGCAGGAGTAGGCTATTCGGCCCTTCGAGCCTGCACAGCCATTCAATATGATCATGGCTGATCATCCAACTCAGTATCCTGTACCTGCTTTCTCTCCATACCCCCTGATCCCTTTAACCACAAGGGCCACATCTAACTCCCTCTTAAATATAGCCAATGATTTGGCCTCAACTACATTCTGTGGCAGAGAATTCCACAGATTCACCACTCTCTGTGTAAAAAATGTTTTTCTCATCTCAGTCCTAAAAGATTTCCCCTTTATCCTTAAACTGTGACCCGTTGTTCTGGACTTCCACAACATCGGGAACAATCTTCCTGCATCTAGCCTGTCCAGCCCCTTAAGAATTTTGTAAGTTTCCATAAGATCCCCCCTCAATCTTCTAAATTCTAGCGAGTACAAGCCCAGTTTATCCAGTCTTTCTTCATATGAAAGTCCTGACATCCCAGGAATCAATCTGGTGAACCTTCTTTGTACTCCTTCTATGGCAAGAATGTCCTTCCGCAGATTAGGAGACCAAAACTGTACGCAATACTCCAGGTGTGGTTTCATCAAGACCCTGTTCAACTGCAGTAGAACCTCCCTGCTCCTACACTCAAATCCTTTTGCTATGAATGCTAACATACCATTTGCTTTCTTCATGGCCTGCTGCACCTGTGTGCCTACTTTCAATGACTGGTGTACCATGACACCCAGGTCTCGTTGCATCTCCCCTTTTCCTAATCGGCCAGCATTCAGATAACATTCTACTTTCCTGTTTTTGCCACCAAAGTGGATAACCTCACATTTATCCACATTATACTGCATCTGCCATGCATTTGCCCACTCACCCAGCCTATCCAAGTCACCTTGTAGCCTCCTAGTTTAGAGGTCTTTAAACGGTTTAGAGATGTTTAGAGGGCTTCAGATGGGTTCAGATGGCTTCAGAAGTGGAATAGAGGGGAATAGGGGGGGATAGGAAGGGAATTGGAGGGGGTTTGGAGGGTGTTTGGAGGGTGTTTGGAGGGTGTTTGGAGGTTTTCAGAGGGTCCCCGAGGGGTTTAGAGACGTTATAAGCCCCTCGTGAAAAATTGTATTTCTCTGAAATTGAAGATAGACATAAAGCTGGAGTAACTCAGCAGGACAGGCAGCGCAGCGACTCTGGAGAGAAGACCCTTCTTCAGACTGAACTGAACTCTCGTCGGTGAGAGTACTTGTGATTCTCTGAAGAAGGGTCTCGACCAGAAATGCAACCCTCTCCCCAGAGCCGCTGCCCGTCCCGCTGAGCCACCTAGCCAAGTCTTCTGTCCCACTCTCTGGGAGTGGCTCTCACCTCCTCTCAGAGATATCCTTCGACTTAATGTAGCGACAGACTTTTATATCGTTCAAGAGATTACTCCCCCTAAACTAAAAAGCCACTAAACTAAATCTAAGCTTCTGTGCAAGAAACCCAGCAGCAAAAATGTCCTTGACTACATGTTAAATCCCACCCACATAATTACGGGCAGTCTAAAATTTAAAGACGAATACCATAATTAATTACACACAAAATAAGCCAAATGGCCACTACAGTGGTTATATCGCTTGAGGAGAGATGGAAAAGAATAGGGTTCCATTGTTTGGAGTTTAGAAGAATGAGAGGTGTCTTCATTAAAACATTTTTTTTAAACTGAATTTTAGATTAGGGTAGATTGCAGATTGAAGTCTGGAACTAAGGGTCACAAGCTTAAAGTAAAGAATTTAGGAAGGTTAAATGTCTTCATTCAAAGCGTGATGAATCTTTGGAATTCTCCACCCCAGAGGGCGGTGGTGAATCAATCACTGATTGCAATCAGAGCACATATTTATAGACTTTTGGATATTAGAGAAATCAACTGACCTGTGAATGGGACAGAGAAATGGCATTGAGAAGGTAGATACTCGTGTTGAATAACAGGATTAGCACAAGGGGCATAAGGAGAGAGAGTTATCTATTTACCTGCAGCCAATGAGCGATGACCAGGGAATATGTTTGAAGCAGAAGCAATAGATATTGTAATTAATTTTGATGTGCCTGAGCTTCTCCAAGATCTGAAAAAAGGCTGTAATCATAAACAGCGCTGGTTAATAATAGATAAAATAATAATCCAGATTTAAGAATGAACTTGGCCAGGGAAAAAAAGACACAAAATGCTGGAGGCATCAGTGGGTCAGACCGCATCTCTGGAGAACATGGATATGCACCGTTTCAGTTTGGGACACTTCTCCAGACAGCATCTGCAGTTCCTTAAACTCCAGCAGACCAGGGATTTGGAGCAACCAAAGAATCATTGAAATTTATGGTACTGTAGGAACATAGACAACCCAGTGTGTGAATACGGGATGAAGAAGATGCAATGAGACACAAGAGACTGACGATGTTTGAAATTTGAGCAAAAAACAAAGATCTGGAGGAACTCAGAGGGCCAGGCAGCATCTGTGGAGGTAAATGGACAGACAAAGCTTTGAATCCACGATTAGTGGTCGGATTGAAAGCAATATATACTAATGAGATCTTCAATGAATAATATTGTGTGAAGAGACTCGAATGAGTTTGAACGCAATGAGCAATCATAAATGTTCACATCAATATAAAGTATATATATGCAATCCCTTAGGCTAAGACTGTTATCTCAACATAAGAAAAACATTTAACTTCAAGATTGTTTAAGCATAAGGATTGTTCGATAATTTCAAAAATGTACAGCTGGATCAATTAAACTATATTCAGATTTCATTTTGTGGCAGAGTTGAGATAATTAAATCCTTTACGAATTGTGTCTTCACTGATCCAATGAATTTCATTCAACCTCCATTAAGTCCTGAAATTCTTGGCCCAGGTTTACATTCTTCGAGATCCCTACTCTTTTTCACAAACTAATGGGACATATGGGTAACAACCAAAGTCACTAGACCTGGATCAGGCTCTGTTGAGTCATGATGGATTTCATCACCTGTTTTCATAGGACAACCCGCGGATCTTCTGCCTCTCAAACATGTCCTGATCTATCTGCAATTCTCTCAAAATCTAGGCAACTCAAAGACAAATTTAATTTATGTTACCACCCTCCCTCAGGCTTTCGCTACAACTACTCTGATGTTAATTTACAAGATTCTTTAATTGCAACCCAATTGGTATCCGGAATTCCCTCTAGGTTCACCTTGGCAGGAGCTGCACTAAAGAAAAACCCTTTACATTGATTAACATTAAATACAAAACTACTCAGGATGTCTGGTAGCAACTATGCAGAGAGAAACAGTTGATGCTCTGAGGCAATGTGCTTTTATTAGAACTACCATCCCCTTCGCTTTTCTTTAATTGCTTCTCTACCTTCTTAAACCTCTTTGAGCAGCTCACTTCATTCCACACACCTCAAATTATTTATTTACATTGTCAGCCGAGAATTTGAATCACACAAAACCAATTTGCTCCGATTTCCTATGCTTGAACAATGCATTACATGTGAATCATGATATAACTTGCAGCCTTTGTCTTTGGGAAATGGGAACAAACATTTCCTGGCATGATTTACTACAGCATCAATGAAGCTTACCTTTAGTATTTTGTGCATACAGTTATGTTATCAACATTTATAATGTTTAACCAAAGATAGACACAAAAAGCTGGAGTAACTCAATGGGTCAGGCAGCATCTCTGGAGGGAAGGAACGGGTGATGTTTCAGGTCGAGACCTTTCTTCAGACTGGGAAGGGTCTCAACCCAAAATGTCACCCATTCCTTCTCTCCAGAGATGTTGCCTGTCCCGCTGAGTTACTCCAGATTTTTGTATCTATCTAAGAGCAGTGCATTGATCGCTTGATCTGCAATCATGTATTACATCTGAGTACAAAGACACATGACCACCATTGGCTAGAGATGAGATTGTCCCATTCCTGGCATAGTCGGGTTCTCTCCTAGGAGACTCAATGCCATTATCCTCCTCCTCCACAGTCAACCCATTTGGTATTCTTCCTTCTCAATCACTTTGCATCAGTTATATTTGATCTCTATGCCCTGCCCCATTCACATGAGAAGATTTATGTGCAATTTGCCTCAGCACTTTTTGGAGCTGCCTTCACCGATACGTTGCCTTAGGAAATCGATGCAAGGTAGATATAATTTATTTTTGTAGGTTATAGTTCACTGATGACCACAGATTCTGAGCAATTAGTTCTGAAATGGTCCTTTCATAGGTCCCTGTACCAGCAGCAAAATTATTTTGTGTAGGACGGAACTGCAGATGCTGGTTTAAACCAAAGATAGACACAAAATGCTGGAGTAACTCAGCAGGACAGGCAGCATCTCTGGAGAGAAGGAATGTGTGACTTTTTGGGTCAAGACCCTTTTTCAGACCAAAATTATTTTGTCGGATAGAGCACAGAAATTTCACCTTATTATGGCTTATAGTCAACTTCGTAAGAAAATCCCGCATTGCTGCAATGTAAAATTGTTTCTTATTTTTCTAACAACTCTCAAATTGGTTAGGGAAAATTAGGGAAAAATGGTCCTGTGAAATGCATCCTCATTAGTAACTGGAACTCCGTGTGAAAAATTGACTTTATCAGTGGGTTTCTGACATTACTAAGTCTATACCTAGTTGATTGGAAACTAATTTTGCTCTGACATGACTGGAATTATGGTGTTTGTACCCAAAATTCCAAAACCAGCTCTTATAGCAAGGGAATGTATAAGTGCGTGTACAGAGCCGACTTTAATGAGCAGTGAAAAATGTTTTGTAGGAAAGATTTAAAGAGGTGGAAGAAATTAAAGGGAATTTCTCAATCAGATCCCAAAAATCATGGCGAATTTTACCATGCCAATAATGAAGGCGACTAAAAACCTTTAGATTAGATTCCTTTATTGTCATTTAGACCTTTCGGTCCAAATGAAATTTTGTTGCCTGCAGTCATACATATAATAATAAATAACAAAACATACAATAAACACAAATTAACATCCACCACAGTGAGTTCACCAAGCACCTCCTCACTGTGATGGAAGCAAAAGTCTTAGTCTCTGTCTCTTCCCTCCTTGTACTCCCTCTACGCTGAGGCAGATCCAGGCCGAAGATTCAGAGGACTTCCGAAGTGATGTCGCCGCCGCCTCAGCTCCGAGTCTGGCCGCTGCCGAAAGCCGGAACACCACCTCAGCGAGTCGGGCCGCCAGCGCCTCAGCTCTGTGTCGGGCCGCTGCCGAAAGCTGGAACGCCGCCACAGCTAGTCGGGCTGCCGCCGCCTCAGCTCCAAGTTCCGCCACCTCAGCTCCGGGTCCCGCAGCCTCAGCTCCGTGTCGGGCCACTGCCGAAAACTGGAACGCCGCCTCAGCTAGTCGGGGTGCCGCCACCTCAGCTCCGAGTCCCGCAACCTCAGCTCCGAGTTGGGCCGTCACCGGAACGCAGCCTCAGCTCCGAGTTGCGCCGCTGCCGAAAGCTGGAACGCCGCCTCAGCGAGTTGGGCCGCCGCGGCCGCCGCCGCCTCAGCCCCGAAGTCGGCCAGCCTAGTCCTTGTTGGCTCTGACTCCGGAGCCTCGAGGTTGGTCGCAGTTGGAGACCGCCAGCTCCGCCATTAGGCCTCAGCACAGACCTGAGGGGTAAAAAGGAAATGCAAGAATGTTTAAAGTGCAGGCATGATTTTAAAATCAAACAACTAAATATCTACAGTAAACAGCAGGGGTTTTAAAGCATTGATGTTCATTGGGACATAAGGGTGCAAGTTCGACCTGGGGTAGCACAGTGGCACAGCGGTAGAGTTGCTGCCTTACAGTGCCAGAGAGTAGCACTAGAAAGTATGCAGAGAAGATAAACCAAAATGTTTCCTACAATGAAGGACTACAGTTACAAGTAGAGATTGGTTAGGCTGGAATTGTTCTCAATGGAGCATCAGAGGCTGAGAGGTAACCTTACAGGTGTTTATAAAGTTATGAGGGACATTGATGGCATAGATAATCTCAGTTCTATTTCCAAGGCTAGGCACATCTAAAACTAGAGGAAATAAGGTATATGGAGAAATATTCAATGGTGATCTGAGGAGCACATTTTTTCACACAGAGAGTGGTACGTGTATGGAACAAGGTACCATACAATCGCAGCTTTTCAGAAACATGCAGGTTTCTAGATAGAAAATGATGAGAGAGAGATACGTCAAATGCAGGAAAATGGTATTCCAACTGACTGGCGTGATAAACACACTTGATTTCTTAACCAATGCACCTGATTTAACCAACCCATTGAATCTTTGGTTAAAAACAGTTGGTTTGGAAATAGAAATGGAACGATTGTTTAATTCCGAACCGACTTGTATATGTTCTTCAAACTATGCCTGTTGTTTTAAGCGATAGAGTGTTCTTGTTAATAAAGTGAAAATAGTAATATAATATGGGTCATCGATAATTAAAGGTAGTAGATGTACGTTTTCTGTACAACCTGACTGAATTAAGCCATTTTAGCATTTATTTTCTCGAACAGTAAACATATGTATAATATGGTAGGCAGCATAGTGGCAGAGCTGGCAGTGCTTTGCCTCACAGTGCCAGAGACTTGGGTTCAATCCTGACATCAGGTGCTGTGTGGAGATGGCACGTTCTCCTTGGGACCACGTAGGTTTCCTTTAGGTGCTCCAGTTTCTTCCTACATCCCCAAAACATGAAGGTTTGCAGGTTAATTGGCCTTTGTAAAGTTACCTCTAATGTGTTGGGGTAGGTGAAAAAGTGGGCTAACATAAAACTAGTTATCGGCATGGACTCAGTGGGACAAAGGGATGTTTCCATGCATATCTCTAAACTGAACTATATGCTAAGATAGAGACAAAGTGCTGGAGTAACTCAACGGGTCAGGCAACATCTCTGGAGAAAAAGGATAGGTGATGTTTCGGGTTGGGATACCCGCAGACAATCTCCAGCACTCTGTGTCTATCTTTGGTATAAATCAGCATACGCAGTTCCCTTCTACACATAAACTATGTGTTATGTTTGCAGTGGGTTTTAATTACAATTAGGATGTGTAGACAAAGAGCAATAATTAAGATAAAATATGTAACTTCAGACAGAAATAAATCTGTTATGATATATAGGACCACTGAGAATTATTTACTTGTTATCACCTCCTGGTAACTTTATAGTGAGTGTATGATATAAAAAAGAATTGCCTTGAAATCCAAATTTATGGTGTATTTTTTCAGCATTATGTAATTAAAATGTATCTTTTTTCCTGAGTGAAATATGATAATGACCATTTCAGAGATGTTTAAGAAGGAACTGCAGATGCTGGAAAATTGAAGGTGCACAAAAAAGCTGGAGAAACTCAGTGGGTGCAGCAGCATCTATGGAGCAAAGGAAATAGGCAACGTTTCAGGCCGAAACCCTTCTTCAGACATCTTCAGAGATGTTACTCATTTATCAGAAAATTGTTGGGCACATCCTGCTTTGACTTAGCTTTGCAGCTCTGAAAGAAGATCTTCATGAGGATGTTGCCAGGGTTCGAGAACTGTGTTGTGCTGAAGGGCCTGTTTCTGTGCTGTATAACTCTAGGAGTTCTGCATATTAACCATGCGGTGACATAATTTACTGTCTGTTTGAGACCCTTCTTCAGCCTGGTCTCGACCCGAAACATCACCCATTCCTTCTTTCCTGAGATGCTGTCTGTCCTGCTGAGTTATTCCAGCATTTTGTGTCTATCTTCAGTTTAATCCCGCTTCTGCAGTTTCTTCCTGCACATTTACTGTCTGTTGTTCCATTTTTTAGTATTGTGAGGGAATTTTGTATGCCTTTCATTAGGTACTTCCAGAAATACGATATTAATGCTTAAGCACCAACCTGGGAACCTTGTAAAGGAAGTACATTGCCAAATCCTTGCCAAATCCAGCCCATCTGGACCTAAACTACCTCTTCCACCTCAACCATTAGTTCCTGATCTTCAGGCAAGACCTGACTTCTTCTGCCTATGGCCTCCCTGCTCTTGCTATATCCTGCATCATATGAACATTCTCCAGGTCCTGCAATTGGTCCAAAACTATAATTCAATGCTCCACATCACCCTCCCCAACCCACCCTCTTCTAGACAGATTTCTAGTTTCCAGTATCTCACCTCTCCTGCACATACACACGCACGCATGCGCTCACACACACACACACACACACACACACACACACACACACACACACACACACACACACACACACACACACACACACACACACACACACACACACACACACACACACACACACACACACACACACAGAGAAACGTCAGACAAAGTTTTATCATCTTGCACTACGCTTTCTCACAGCAACGATCAGTTGCAACTAAAGTGAGATACAATAGCCTAGAGTTCCCAAGATAGCGGTAGCGATAATTGCAATTCATCACCAATAATTAAATGGACTGCAACATGTTATTTGCATCGCCGACGACCTATCAATAATAATTCAATCTATACTTTATGACTTCCCTGCAGCGAAGAATACTGACTTTTGAAAATATTATTATTTTTAAAAAGTATACAATTTTCTCATTAGCAAACTGATTCGTCAACTTTTGGTTTACAAGAAATGCAAGTGTTTATTTTATTACCTCGGTTGCTAAGGCAACCATTCCAATTCAAGAGATAGATTACACAATGTGGTTTGTAGGCTCTTCTCAGTTATGGCACAGAAGGGCAGATTTCTATATTATTTTGTTCAACACATAGAGAACATCCATGAATTATTGACTAGCATTTTGGCATCATGCTTCTAGGTTCCTGCTGCAGCTTTGCCTGAAGATTAGTGAAATCACTTTGAGAAACAAAATAAATCTACTATGCATTATCTCAGGGAATTTTGCTATCTCCAGCCAGAAAATCGACAAAGATATCCTGGGCAAGGTAAGATAAAATAACCTAACCGAACACTAAAGAAAATGGGACTTCCTTCAAATGTAAACTTCTGTGCCAAGAAATTCATCCCCATATGGTCGAAACATAGGTGTTATTATAGTCCCTGCAGTGCATTTTCTACTGTTTCTGAGATCTGCTACTTTCAGAAGTGGAGTAGATACATTGTGGTTATTGTGATAGATGCTGATGATTGGAAAGAACTTTCTACAGACTCATTTTCATTGAGATAGAAGCAGGATTAAACGTGTAGGAAGGAACTACAGATGCTCGTTTAAACCAAAGATGGACACAAAAAGTTGGAGTAACTTAGCAGGTCAGACAGCATCTTCCTAGAAAAGGAATAGGTGACATATTCCTTTTCTCCAAGTCAAGTCAAGTCAAGTCAAGTTTATTTGTCACATACACATACGAGATGTGCAGCGAAATGAAAGTGGCAATGCTCGCGGACGTTTGTGCAAAAGACAAACAACAAAACAACCAAACAAATTATAAACACAATCATAACACACATATTCTTTTACATAATAAATAATAGAAGGAAAAACGTTCTGGAGAGTTAGTCCCTGGTGAGAAAGGCGTTTACAGTCCAAATTGCCTCTGGGAAGAAACTCCTTCTCAACCTCTCCATTCTCACTGCATGGCAACGGAGGCGTTTGCCTGACCGTAGCGGCTGGAACAGTCCGTTGCAGGGGTGGAAGAGGTCTCACATGATTTTGTTTGCTCTGGAGTTGCACCTCCTGTTGTATAGTTCCTGCAGGGGGGTGAGTGAAGTTCCCATAGTGCGTTCGGCCAAACGCACTACTCTCTGCATAGCCTTCTTGTCCTTGGCAGAGCAATTCCCGAACCAGATGGTAATGTTCCCGGACAAGATGCTTTCCACCGCCGCTGCGTAGAAGCACTGTAGGATCCTCGGAGACACTCTGAATTTCCTCAATTGCCTGAGGTGGTAAAGACGCTGCCTTGCCTTACTCACCAGTGCTGAGGCGTGTGATGACCATGTCATATCCTCAGAGATGTGGACTCCCAGATATTTAAAACAGTTCACCCTATCCACAGGATCCCCATTTATACTCAATGGAGTGTACGTCCTCGGATGATGTGCCCTCCTAAAGTCCATGATCAGCTCCTTTGTTTTTTTGATGTTCAAGAGGAGGCTGTTCTCCTGGCACCAGAGTGCTAGATCAGCCACCTCCTCCCGGTAGGCCTTCTCATCATTGTCTGAGATCAGGCCCACCACCACAGTGTCATCAGCAAACTTAATTATTGAATTGGAGCTGAACCTAGCCACACAGTCATGTGTGTACAGGGAGTACAATAGGGGGCTGAGGACGCAACCCTGGGGCGATCCTGTGCTCAGGGTGAGGGACTTCGATGTATTCCCTCCCATCTTGACTACCTGGGGCCTGGCGGTGAGAAAGTCCAGGACCCAGGCACACAGGGAGGTGTTGAGCCCCAATTCCAGTAGCTTCCCGGCCAGTCTGGTGGGGACTATCGTGTTGAAGGCTGAACTGTAGTCTATGAACAGCATCCTCACGTAGCCCCCCTTCTGGCTGTCCAGATGGGAGAGAGCGGTGTGCAAGACCTGGGAGACCGCATCGTCCGTGGACCTGTTCGGACGGTATGCAAACTGCAACGGGTCTACTGTCTGACCCGCTGAGTTACTCTAGCTTTTTGTGTCTATCTAGAAGCACGATTACTTTTACTTCATGAAAAATGGGTGTCATTGTCAAGATTGACATATTGTCCATCCCTTTTTGCTCTGAGAGCCATGGTTATGCTTGAAATAGCTGCAGTCGTTCGAGGTTACTTAAAAGTCAACCACATCTGTATGGGGTTGCAATTACATGGTGAATATTTGCATCTTCTTCTTTGAAGTATTTCCATAAATGACAAAAAAAAATAATATCAAATTCATTGAAACTGTATTAGTCTAATACTAAGTGGGTTTCACAAAAAAAAACAACTCTTTCTCATGATGAGAAATATATTCCCATAGTCTGTCCTCCATCAATGCCTTATGATTATTGTTTATAATCTCCATAAACATTGTACTTAGATCCTCCAAAGCAGTCATCCGAAGATAAAACGGAACTTCCAGGAACCAAACTCGCATTGTAATTAATAGTCAGTACAAGTCTGGCTATTGTTATCACATCGCTAATTGCAGGATCTTGTGTACATTTGGCTGCCACCATTTCTACTTAAAAATTAGTTAATTAGCTGTTAATCAATTTGGGATACCCTAAGGTTGCGAAAGCTGTTTTAGAGATGTAATTCCTTGTTTTAATGAAGTATTTCAGTGTATTTCAGACTACAATGTGTATTTTCATGCATTGCCATTCAGCTTCAATGAGTTGTCTTTACCGGATGGCTCTCCCTTGTGATTTATTCTAGTCTTGTGTCAATATGCTGAATAAATAGTGATATTTTCTAATATAACCTTTCAAATTTATATACCTTTGTGATTAGGGAGAGGTACGAAGTGGCTTGGTGGCGCAGTGGTAGAGTTGCTTCCTTACAGCACCAGAGACCCATATTCAATCCTGACTATGGGTGTTGTCTGTACGGAATTTGTACGTTCTCTTCGGTAAAAATTGCAAATCGTCCTTAGTGTGTAGGATAGTGCAAGTGCAGGAATCGCTGGTCGGCATGGACACGATGGCCCATATGTCCACCTATTTCCGTGCTGTATCTCTAAACTAAACTAAGTCAAACTAAACTAAACTAAACTAAATTAAACTAAACTAACCTAAAGATAGGCCTTAATTGGTACGTGCCAATAAACTGTCCTTGTCCTTGACACAAAAAGCTGGTGACCCTTCTCTCCATACCCCCTGATCCTTTTAGCCACAAAGGCCACATCTAACTCCCTTTTAAATATAGCCAATGAACTGGCATCAACTACCTTCTGTGGCAGAAAATTCCACGTATTCACCACTCTCTGTGTAAAAAATGATTTTCTCATCTCGGCCTTAAAAGACTTCCCTCTTATCCTTAAACTGTGACCCCTAATTCTGGACTTCCCCAACATCGGGAATGGTCTTCCTGCATCTAGCCTGTCCAACCCCTTAAGAATTTTGTAAGTTTCTATAAGATCCCCCCTCAACCTTCTAAATTCTAGCATGTACAAACCGAGTCTATCCAGTCTTTCTTCATATGAAAGTCCTGACATCCCAGGAATCAGTCTGGTGAACCTTCTCTGTACTCCCTCTATGGCAAGAATGTCTTTCCTCAGATTAGGAGACCAAAACTGTACATAATACTCCAGGTGTGGTCTCACCAAGACCCTGTACAACTGCAGTAGAACCTCCTTGCTCTTATATTCAAATCCTTTTGCTATGAATGCTAACATACCATTTGCTTTCTTCACTGCCTGCTGCACCTGTATTCCTATTTTCAGTGACTGGTGCCATGACACCCAGGTCTCGTTGCATCTTCCCTTTTCCTAATCGGCCACCATTCAGATAATAGTCTACTTTCATATTTTTGCCACCAATGTGGATAACCTCACATTTATCCACATTATACTGCATCTGCCATGCATTTGCCCACTCACCCAACCTATCCAAGTCACCTTAAAACCTCCTAGCATAATGGTAGCACATAGGGCAGAGTTAGCAGGAGGTCAGCTGAGGTGACAGGATAGATTTCTCCTCTCTTCCCTCCTCCACGCCCCCTCCTCTCTGAACACCCACCATCCCCCACCAGATCTTGCCTCGGCCTTTCTCAACTCCCCAGCCCTCCTCTGACCCTAACCCCCACCCTTGTTGTGTCTTCACCATCCTCCCTCACCTTCATTCCCCTCCGTCCCCACATGACGTACAGTTCCGGGTCCCCCATGACGTACAGCTTTTCTTCCGTTGCCTCCTCCTCGGCCCCTTTTTTGATGGGAGGGAGTCCTCACCACCCAGTGATGACCCTTTCTCCCATCTCCACCAGTTCCCCTCCTCTTGGACTCCCCAGAACGGCCTTCTACCCTCTCTAGACCTCTTTATTTCTAACTGTCAGCATTACATCAAACGTCTCAACTCTTCCACTCCCCTTATGTACTCCAACCTCACCCAATCTGAACAGACAACCCACCGCTCACTCTGCAGCAACCCCGACATTATAATCAAACTTGCCAACAAGGGAGGCGCCATGGTAGTCTGGCGTGTTGACCAGGCGACAACTGTCAGACACCTCCTGCTACTTATCCTTGGACCATGATCCCACAGATGAGCACAAGGCCTTAATCTCAAACACCATTACTGATTTCATCACTTCTGGCTGTCTGCCTTCCACAGCTTCCCACCTTATCATTTCCCAGCCCCACAAACCCAGTTTTTACTTCTCCCTAAAATCCACAAACACAACTGCCCTGGCAGACAAATTGTTTCTGCCTGCTCCTGTCCCACGGAAACAATTTCCACATACCTTGACTCCATCCTAACCCCCCTGGTCCAATCTCTCCTGACCTATGTCCAAGATATCCCACATGCCCTTCGTCTCTTTAATGACTTCCGCTTTCCGTGCCCCCACTCCCTCATCTTTATTTGGAACGTTCAGTCACTCTATACCTCAATCCCCTACCAGGAAAGACTTAAAGTCCTCCGTTTCTTCATAGACTGCAGAACCATCCAATTTCCCTCTACTAACACTCTACCTCCTCCTAGCGGAGCTGGTCCTCACCCTCAACAAATTCTCCTTTAACTCCTCCCACTCCCTCCAAGTCCAAGGCATAGCTATGGACACCCACATGGCCTCCAGCTATGCTTGTCTCTTTGTAGGGTGCGATGAACAATCCCTGTTCCAGGCGTACATTGGCCCTATCCCCAAACTTTATCTCCGTTACATTGATGACTGCATCGGTGCTACCTGCTGCATCCATGCAGAACTCATGGACTTCATCAACTTCACCACCAATTTTCATCATGCACTCAAATTTACTTGGAGCATCTCCGACAGCTTCTTTGTCACGTCGCCATCACACGAAATAGACTATTGACTGACATCTATTACAATCCCACTGGCTCCCACAACTATGTCATCTACACTTCTTCCCACCCTGTTTCCTGCAAAGACTCTATCCCCTACTCCCAATTCCTCCGTCTATGCTGCATCTGCGCCCAAGATGAGGTGTTCCATACTAGAACATCTGAGATGCCCTCATTTTTTAGGGAACGGGGGTTCCCCTCTCCCATCATAGATGAGGTCCTCACTCGTGTCTCCTCAGTACCCCGCAGCTCCGGCCCTTGCTCCCCATCCCCCTAGTCACAATAGAGACAGAGTCCACCTAGTCCTTACCTTCCACCCCATCAGCCCTCTCATACAACACATAATCCTCCAAACTTTCCGCCACCTCCAACGGGATCCCACCTTTCGCCATATTTTTCCCTCTCCACCCCTTTCCACATTCCACAGAGACCGTTTCCTCTGCAACTCCCAGGTTAACTCATCCCTTCCCATCCAAACTACCCCTTCCCCAGCTACCTTCTCCTGCAACTGCAGAAGATGCAACACCTGTCACTATGCATCCTCTCTCGACTCTGTCCAGGGACCTCGACAGTCATTTCAGGTTCGGCAGAGGTTCACTTGCACCTCCTCCAACCTCATCCACTGTATCCATTGTTCAAGATGTGGACTCTTATACATTGGCGAGACCAAACGCAGACTGGGCGATCATTTTGATGAACACCTTCGCTCAGCCCGCCTGAACCAACCTGATCTGCCGGTTGCTGGACACTTTAATTCTCCTTCCCATTCCTACACAGGCCTTTCTGTCCTCAGTCTCCTTCATTGTCAGAGTGAGGCTAAACGCAAAGTGTAGGAACAGCATCTCATATTTCGCTTTGGCATCTTACAGCCCAGTAGTTTTAATATTGTTTTCTCTCATTTCAGATTGCCCCGGCATTCCCTCTCTCTCTATCCTTCCCACACCAAACTAACACTAGCTTCTCGATTTCACCTTACAAACAGCTTACAATGGCCTGTTTCCTTTATCATTGTTACATTTTTGCATTTCTTTCATTCATTGTTCTTTATCTCTCCACATCACCCTCTATATCTCTCGTATCCCTTATCCCTAACCAGTCTGAAGAAGGGTCTTGACCTGAAACGTCACCCATTCCTTCTCTCCAGAGATGCTGGCTGTCTCGTTGAGTTACTCCAGCTTTTTGTGAATATGTTAGATTTCTATTAACATCTAGTCTGACAATTTTGGCAATGCTGTTTATTCAGAGTGCTGGTACATTTTTTGCTGGGTTTCTTACTTCCACGCCTTTAAATTTTAAGAACTTGTGCCTTATGTGCCTTTTCTGACCTGATGATATTCCTCCTCACAATTCTGGCTTTTTAATTGGACTATGTTAATATGATACGATATGATACGATATGATAGAACTTTATTTATCCCAGGAAGGAAATTGATCTGCCAACAGTCATAAAAACACAAAATACATGAAACATGAAATTTAAGTGATGAGTGGAAAGACTTGGGGGATGCGCAAAGATTGATTGGGGGGGGGGGGGGGGGGGGGGGGGGGGGGGAGAGGAGTCAGTCTCAGTCTACCCCATCACAGAAGGGGGAGGAGTTGTAAAGTTTGTGGCATCCTGTCCTGCATCTTGGTGGAGCCAATGTTGCTGAAGGTACTTCTCAGGTGTGCATGGTGAGTTATATTGTCCAGGATGCTCCATAGTTTGAGAAGCATCCTCCCCTTCACTTAATGGAGCAACCCCCAGAGCCCACATCAACTGTTCTCCTGACTTAACCTTTCTGATCTGGATTGAAGTGTCCCTTGCACCCAAGAGTCCTGCCATGAAGTGGGTGAGTGTTATGTGATGAATAGGCCTGAGAGGTTGGATCTGAGGCCCACCCACAGAAAGCACTATCATCTGATAATCAAAAAAAATGCATGTAAATCATTTAAAAAAATTAAGACAATGTAAATGTTTTATATTAAAATAAAATCTGAAATGAAATAATGTAAAAATAAAGAAAAATAAGTGATCTAGTGACATAGAGCCCAGAGTCATACAGCGTGGAAACAGGCACTTTGGCCCAACCTGCCCACACCAGCCAATATGTCCCAGCTACACTAGTCCCACCTTTCTGTGTTTGGCTCATATCCCTCCAAAACGCGTTCATGTTTATCCCTCTAAACTGCGGGTGGATGTTTATGTCAAATTGTGTATTGTGTTCTTTTTGATTGTATGGCTGCATGGTTACACAAATGTCACTGTACCGTAATTGGTGCTATGGCAATAAATGTGAACTTGAACTTGAACATATCCTATCCACATATCTGTCTAATTGTTTCTTGTTTCTACTTGTGCTAAAAGTCAGCAACTGCTTTGAAACGAAGTTGTCGCACTCTCAGCCATGGCAGATATAATGCCATGGTGGGGGGGGGAGGGGGGGGGGGATATGATGTGTGCAATGCATCTGAAGTGAGGTGCCTCCCATGCATTTCAAAGCAAGGTGTGGAAGTCAGGGATGAAAGGATCCACAAGCTGGGCTTTTCTGCAGTTGTCCGTCGAATAATTGACCACGGATGTTCAAGATCCAGCCTAATAGTGCAGTTATAGTAAGATTAAAGGAGAATTTACTAGTTTGAAGTTTGATCTTTATTTTATGAAGCGTTATGATGAGGGATTATGTGAAGAAGGCTGTCAGCTCGCATGCACGTCAATCTTCAAACCAGCGGTGTGAAATCACAGATAACATTAGTTGAACTAACATAGTAAGAGTAGAGATGACTAGAACTACCAGATGATCTTTATGATACGAGGGTTGGGAACGGAGGGCGCGTAATCCCTCATCGTAACTCCCCATAAAATAAAGATCAAACTTCAAACTGGTAAGTTCTCCTTTAATCTTACTATTTTACTTCGGAGTCACGTGAGTGACTACGTGAAGATTTTGAAGCTCTGTGATTTCATGCCTTGGAAAAACGAGTCCACACAAGCACGACTGCATCAGTTGACCAGATAAGGGAAACATTCTTAAAGCATACAGACATGACATAGATTTATAACATGCTGATGCTGATAAATGAACAAATAATAATAATAGTAACCCCTCTAATCCGGGGGAAACTATAAAATAGAACCTAAAATAGTTGGCAAATACCCCTGGTCTGGCAATGGGTTAAAATAAAATGTTTGGAACTCGTTCGTTAGACCATCCTGCAATCGGCAGGATGTGGTCCAGAGGACCATACATAACCCTTGCTGCTTATGTTGTAGCAGCCCTGGTGGAGTGAGATAGAAAATTAGTATCTACTCCTGTTGAAGCCAAAACCCCATTTTAACCTCCTGGAGATGGTCTGAACTGATACCTTCTTATGAGGTTTATTGTAACTAGCAAACATTGCTAGTATCAGAGCCTCTAAGGCTCTAGATGATCTTGACATAATGTTGTAAATGTGTGACCACACATAACCGAAGGTGCATGCGGTATGCCATGAGAATTAGTTTGAGACCTGACACCCCTGGGCTGCCCTGCTTAACTAAATCATAAACATGAAATATTATATTATTAACAGGTGTAACCATCCTGTCCAGTCGCAATTTATGTAATGACTGGACCCGTTGCGCACCGAGCCATAGGGATATAGCTGGAGCCCCCTGGTGATGAAGTGTTAACACAATGTCAATATCCCATACTTCCGTGTACTTGGGTTTGGGAGAACTAGTGTTAAAGATATCCTAATGAATTGGATATCAGAGGTTGAGACCCAACAGAGCGGGTCCCGCTCGCAGCAGCTGACCGCACTGTCAGCAACTCGGGTGGCGAGACCAGCTTACTGCTGTTTTTACCCCTTTCTGTGGAAGCACAGCAGTTTGGGAGCCACTGACCCCATTGTCAGAGGCTTAGGTAGTGAACCCGACGGCCACCGACTACCTGCGCTTCCGCGGTCCGGACCGCATGCGGACTGACGGCCTTCTTCACGTAGTCACTCACGTGACTCTGAAGTAAAATTGTTGCTGTTGATTAGATTATGTCAAAATCCTGACTTATCAACTTCAGAAAAATCAAAACATTGTCACCATATATATAACCATATACCATATAACAATTACAGCACGGAAACAGGCCATTTTGACCCTTTTAGTCCGTGCCGAACACGTATTCTCCCCTAGTCCCATATACCTGCACTCAGACCATAACCCTCCATTCCTTTCCCGTCCATATAACTATCCAATTTATTTTTAAATGATAAAAACGAACCTGCCTCCAGCACCTTCACTGGAAGCTCATTCCATACAGCCACCACTCACTGAGTAAAGAAGTTCCCCCTCATGTTACCCCTAAACTTCTGTCCCTTAATTCTCAAGTCATGTCCCCTTGTTTGAATCTTCCCTACTCTCAGTGGGAAAAGCTTATCCACGTTAACTCTGTCTATCCCTCTCATCATTTTAAAGACCTCTATCAAGTCCCCCCTTAAACCTTCTGCACTCCAAAGAATAAAGCCCTAACTTGTTCAACATTTCTCTGTAACTTAGTTGCTGAAACCCAGGCAACATTCTTGTAAATCTCCTCTGTACTCTCTCTATTTTGTTGACATCCTTCCTATAATCAGGCGACCAAAATTGTACACCATAGTCCAGAATTGGCCTCACCAATGCCTTGTACAATTTTAACATTACATCCCAACTTCTATACTCAATCCTTTTTTCTAGCAGAATGGTAAGGCCAAATTGGTCCTGGTCCCATGTGATATAAAATAAATCACATGGTACTCCAACCATGGTCCAGCTAATGTTTTATAAAAAATCATCATTGCATCTCAATAACTTCATCGAAGGCTGTTTTTATTATACATAAATGTCAGTTTGCTAAATAATCTCTAATGAACAGTGTACACAATGGAGTAACTATTCCATCAAAATCGGTACGCCAGCTAATTTTCCATATCAATCATCTTCACAGCATTGCTGAACAATATGGATTGGACTTTTTGCAGGCGAATTAATGTTTCAAGAATCCAACATTAGCAAGCTGATTAAGAACTAAATTATGAATTCCCATTTACTCAGAGGGGAAAGTTGTTTTAAAAATGGACCATTTTTCAGTTGGTATCAAAGGTATCAATGATTCAATGATTCAATTATACTTTATTGCCACATTTACCTCCGGACAGTGAAATTCTTTGTTTTTGCATACAATCCAGTAAAATCATAGAGCAGACCTCACCTAGGCAGTACACAAAGAATCGTCATGTTTTTGATGCCGAAAAGTTACAAAAAGTTTATTGAACTGTCTTATCTTGTCGAACCAGGCCTGTCGCCGCAAGTGGCAACAGGCGACGCCCTGCCGGGTCCCTCTATATATCAATGATCATTTGTGCTATTTGCCCTCTTCCTACTTAGAACAATAAACCCGCCCTTCTTTTAACACAGCCCCCTTGTAAACTCTCTCACATAAAATCTCAGCTATCTTGACTTTGTCACTCCTTCTGACCTCTTTTATTTTGTGATTTCCATCACGGTGAAAAAACATTTCTGCACTTCATCTGCCAAACTCATTTTCCAGTTTCACCAATGAGTTTAACATTTTCAGATAATTAGCATTTCTTGCAGTTTTATTGCAGGCTTCCAGCAGTCATTCCACATTCCTCTATAATTTTAGATAATTATTCTACAATCAGACCCCTTCTATTCTATCTTTCGTATTCTAAAATAAAAAGATTCTAATCTTTGCACTAACACTTTTTCTGTCACTTAATCCTCCTTCCTTCCATCATATCGCAGATCTTACATTGGTTCTCTCTTCCCTCCCTCTATTCGCTGCATCTTAAAACTTGTTTTAACTCTAAAGCCCCTGTCCCACTTAGGAAACCTGAACGGAAACCTCTGGTGACCTTGCGCCCCACCCAAGGTTTCCATGAGGTTCCCGGAGATTTTGGTCACTCTCCCTAATGGTCGAAAGTGGTTTTCGCGTGGTCGAGGCTTCTTCTATGATCCTTCGATTATTTCAACAAAATCAAAACCGGCCTCGACTAAAAATAGGTTGCCGTTTGGTCAAAGCCAGTGGAGTGGGGTGGCTATTTACTTACAGGCAGTCAAAGGCAATCTCCTTCGCTGACTGGCCATTTTAATTGGTTCATTGGAGTTTTTAGGACCTAGAAGATCCGCCGGAAAGTAAAATGCCCACTAACTTTATTAAACTTCTTAAAATGTCTCTGGTGGCGAGATGGAAATCTTAAAACAATATTGGAATTGGTGGAGAAGTGGAATATTGCATTTTGGGACCTGCCCTCCCTTGTGAACCTGGGAACCAACGGATCCCACTTAGTCTAGTATATAATATCTGTAGTGGCCATTTGGCTTATTTTGTGTGTCATTAATTATGGCATTTGTCTTTAAAATTTAGTCTGCCCTTAATTATGTGGGTGGGATTTATTACATAGTCAAGTACGTGTTTGGTGCTGGGATTCTTGTGCAGAAGCTTAGTTTTAGTTTAGCTCGGAGCTACATGGCAGAAGGAACACCCTTCGACTATGTGAAGTTTTGCCGAGACACGGGGAATTTTCTAATGTTTAAAAGCGATATGGTGGAGTTTGAACAAGATTAAAGTGTACGAGTCAGAGAAGAAGGTCGCATGAATATCTTATTGCTTTTCTTCAACAATAAAGAAACTATTAATCAAAAGACTAGGTTATGAAGATGTATCTGTTGAGAAGCTCTGATAGTCTCACGGAGAGCTCACATGCTTATTACGACATTCTCCGAAAGCCATGTGGTCTCTTAAGTGGCTAGAGGGAGTAATCTCTTGAATGATATTAAAATCTGCCACTACATAAAGTTGAAGGATCCCACTGACAGGAGGTGAGAGCAACGTCCCGAGGGACAGAAGACTTGGCTGGGACCTCAAAAGAGGTTTTGGCCAGAAGATCAGTTCCAAAAGAGGAACTGAAGACAATAGATCTTGGCCAGAGATGGCCTGGTTGTTTATCAACACGACTTATCTGAAGATTGAAGACATTATCACGGAACCGTGAGTAGAGTGACTTATTCCTTTTGAATTGAAGCAGGAAAGCTTTAATTTTGCACGGCTTCTGTAAGGTAAAATGAATGCTAGTTCTGCTTGCTTGGAAGAAAGCCAATAAAGTGTTTTTCCACTTCGGAATCGGAAGAACTACCCTGCCATTACTGTTAATCAAATATCTACTGATAAATTACAAAGACTGGTGATGAAGCAATACAAACATGACTTCAAGGAAAGTACCAATAAGGAATCTGAAGAAATGTCTAGAGAAGAGTTAAAGTAGGTGGATGTTATGAACTACTCAGTAAAGATTGATGGACACTATTGGCTGGAATTACCTTTCAAACAAGAAAGTGTTAGTTTACCGAATAAGCGTCGTATGGCAGAGCAACGTACCCAGATTTTGAAATGCAAGTTTGGCAAGAATACTAAATTTCATGAAGTAATAATCTCTTTGAAGAATAATTTCTGCATGGATGATTGTTCAAAATCCAGGTCTACTGAGCAGGAAGCAATTCAAATGGTAAAACATCTGACTTCCCTCTGCAATAATGGAGGATTCACGCTTTCCAAGTGGATCAGCAACAATTGTGAAAGCATTCCACCAGATGATAGAGCCAAATAAACCAGAGAGTCGGATTTGAACAAAGCCAATAGACAATAGGTGCAGGGGTAGGCCATTTGGCCCTTCGAGCCAGCACCGCCATTCAATGTGATCATGGCTGATCATCCCCAATCAGTACCCCGTTCCTGCCTTTTCCCCATATCCCCTGACTCCACTATTTTTAAGAGCCCTATCTAGCTCTCTCTCTCGCATCCAGAGAACCTGCCTCCACTGCCCTCTGAGGCAGAGAATTCCACAGACTCAGCATGCTCTGTGAGAATACGTGTTTTCTCGTCTCCGTTCTAAATGGCTTACTCCTTATTCTTAAACTGTGGCCCCTGGTTCTGGACCACCCCAACATCGGGAACATGTTTCCTGCCTCTAGCGTGTCCAAACCCTTACAAATCTTATATAAGATGTTAACCCCTCAATGAGATATCCTCTCATCCTTCTAAACTCCAGGGTGTACAAGCCCAGCTGCTCCATTCTCTCAGCACATGACAGTCCGGCCATCCCGGGAATTAACCTTGTAAACCTACGCTGCACTCCCTCAATAGCAAGAATGTCCTTCCTCAAATTAGGGGACCAAAACTGCACACAATACTCCAGGTGTGGTCTCACTAGGGCTCTGTACAACTGCAGAAGGACCTCTTTGCTCCGATATTCAACTCTCCTTGTTATAAAGGACAACATGCCATTCGCTTTCTTCACTGCCTGCTGTACCTGCATGCTTACTTTCATAGACTGATGAACAAGAATCCCCAGATCCCATTGTACTTCCCCTTTTCCCAACTTGACCCCATTTAGATAGTAATCTGCCTTCCTGTATTTGTTACCAAAGTGGATAACCTCACATTTATCTGCATTAAACTTCATCTGCCATGCACCTGGCCACTCCCCCAACCTGTCCAAGTCACCTTGCATTCTCATAGCATCCTCCTCACAGTTCACACTGCCACCCAGCTTTGTGTCATCTGCAAATTTGCTAATGTTACTTTGAATCCCTTCATCCAAATCATTGATGTATATTGTAAATAGCTGTGGTCTCAGCACCGAGCCTTGAGGTACCCCAATTGCTCCTTGCGTTATATTCTGCTCGCACCCTTATACATCAAAGGCCCTTATATGTCCATTCGTTCCACTCCACCCGTGATATTGAAAGCTTGGAGCTTATAGCTCTCTCATGTTTACATTGGGGATATTCTCAATGTCCCAACTGGTACCCAGACCATGCTAAATTTAATTAATTCAGAAATTGCATCTCAGAACAGTGCACCTGAGGTATTGTGAGCCATCAAATTATGGAATTATATTCTTCTGTAGGAGCACAACATGGTCCTCATTCCACAATTATCATCAGTACAGGGGGTCAACATTGGTTCAATGAGGTGTGTAGAAGGAATATTTAGGAAGTCCAAGGAGTACATAAACTTGAAATCCAACCTGCAAAACTATATAGGAGTACATACATGCTAAGTGGCAGAAGCTATTGCAGACAAAACTAAGTGATTCCACAGTAGGACGATCACATCAGGTTCTGAAACCCTACCAAATCTGGTCATGGGCACTGGATTTCAAGTAAACAATTAACAAAATACAATGTTCCATTAAAATGTCAACATTAAACCAAGGTAAAGCCTAGTGCTGGAGTGTAAAAGTCAAAGATGAAGAGTTTTGCAAAATCTTCAACCAATGCTTAGCATACATTGGCTTCCCCGTGAGAACCCATTATCACAGAAGCAAGGTCATCAGCCATTTCAGTTCATTTTATATGGTATTAGGAAACTTGAATACACAGGAAACATCTCTACAACATTCCACAAACATTAATGAACATGTTTTTTTTTAAATTTTACTCAGTCCAATGTTCAAGGTCTTATTTTCCTTGATATGACGATTTTATTAGCAGGATTTTAAGATTTAAATACATATTTTTAAATTAATTATCATTGAAGTCTAGGTTAATATTCTACATCTCCAATTTGGCACAAAATTGCAAATCTCACTCAGATGTCCTGTAAGATTAATAGTTTGTCAGGGATTTCTAACCTGGGCTGGGATTGAGGAACAACGGCAGTGCAGATTAACAAAGGTTAATTTAATTATACTGACCTGAAATGCTTGATGGCCAAATGGAAATGTATCAACTGCCCAGGAGACATACGAGAAACTGCAGATATTCTTGAGAACAAAAAAAAACTGCTGGAGGAACCCAGCAGGTCAGACAGCATCAGGGAGGCAAAGGGATAGCCTTGCATTTGAAGCAGCTGGTGAAAGGGAACTGGCTTGATCTTCATTCAAGAAAGAATCATGGGGCCATACCACCTTCCTGATCAGGTTCTCGACCCAAAATGTAAATTATCCCTTTTTCCCCACATATGCTGTTTGATCTGCTGAGTTCGTACAGCAGTCTGTTTTTGCTCAGGATTAATATGTCTCGGTTTACCATTAAACAATCATATCTAACATTACAAACAAATTGACAATACTAAACCTAAATCTAAATCTAAGCCTGGATAGAGTGAATGTGGAGAGGATGTTTCCACTAGTGGCAGAGTCTGAATCTAGGACCAGAAGGGCATAACATCAGAATAAAAGGATGTATCTTTAGAAAGGAGATGAGGAGGCATTTCTTTTCTCTGTGAATCTGTGGAATTCATAATCAAATTAAATATGTTTTGAATTAAATAATGTTGTAGTCATAGAGTCATACAGCATGGAAACAGACCCTTCAGCCAACTTGCCCACACCAACCAACATGCTCCATCTACACTAGCTCCAGCTGCGTGCGTTTGGCCCATATTCCTCTAAACCTATCCTATCCATGCACCTGTCTAAATGTTTCTTAAATGTTGCGATAGGAACCTGCCTCAACTACCTCCTCCGGCAGCATGTTCCATACACCCACAACCCTTTGTGTAAAAATGTTAGCCCTCAGATTTCTATTAAATCTTTCTCCTCTCACCTTAAACCTACGTCCACAGGTTCTTGATTCCTCTATTCCGGGAAAAAGACATTGCACATTTATTCAATCTATTCCTCTCAATGTTTTGTAAAACCTCTATAGGATCACACCACATCCTCCTGTGGTGCAATGAACAGTGTCCTAGCCTGCTCAACCTCTCCCTGTAGCTCAGATCATTCTTTTTTTATGATCTGTGTCCATATCTGCTTTTCATGTTAAATTGCAATTCAACTCAAGCAACCTCATATTCTTTTATATTATCTGAGGATTCTTTTTCCTATTTTTCATTTGTTTCTAATTATGTTCCATAAACACCCGAGTAACCTTTGTAAATCCCATGTTTCACTGAATTGAATCAAACCAACTCAATGTATCAACAAATTTGGAAGGATCCTGAATATGTTTATGTGTAGGAAAGAACTGCAGATGCTGGTTTAAAACAAAGATAGACACAAAAAGCTGGAGTAACAGCGGGACACGCAGCATCTCTGGAGAGAAGGAATGGCTAACCAATCTGAAGAAGGGTCTCAACCCAATACCTCACCCATTCCTTCTCGCCAGAGATGCTGCCTGTCCCGCTGAGTTACTCCAGCTTTTTGTGTCTATCTTTGGATATTTTTCTGGTCAATGACTCAGCCACTAAATACATGCTGATAGTGAAACCCATTCAAACAATAGGTCAGAAGGATCTGCAGATGCCGGTTTAAATTGAAGATAGACACAAAATGCTGGAGTAACTCAGCAGGATAGGCAGCATCTCTGGAGAGAAGAAATGGGTAACATTTCTGGTCGAGACCCTTCATCTGAATAAGTGTCTTGACTCGAAACATCACCCATTCCTTCTTGCCAGAGATTCTGCCTCTCCTGCTGAGCTACTCCAGCATTTTGTAAACAATATGTAGGTTGCAGGCTGACTTAGCTGATTCCAACCAGGTTAAGAGTACAGTTGATTTTGCTTTGTTGCTGGGTAAAAGGGAGATGCAAATAAGACAATCCTGATTGGTGCTCTGTGGTCCTAATTTGGTATTAGTATTGGTTTATTATTGTCATGTGTACTGAGATGCGGGGAAAAGCATTAGTTTGCATGCTATGCAATCAAATCGGTAAATACTATACATGAATGCAATACCAATGTCGTGCAAATGTCAGCATGTAAACATTAGTTGAGAGTGGGATTAGTTGATATGGTTGTTTGGACCATAAATTAGTGCAGCCAATGTTAGATTCCCTGGCAGGCGCAAACAGTTATTTGCAGAGGCTTTAAAATGGTGGAACATCTGCAGTTTCACCAATCAATGTTTTGTTTAACATCGTTCCCTGGAGAATCATGAACTCCTTTGCTAATCTACACCTCCATTCCAATGCAGCTCGATTTTACAAGATATGGGGCTGCAGTTTCCATTGATGCTCTGAGGTGCTTCTGAATTGTGTGGTTTGCAAGGCACAATATCAAAGGAAGGAATTATGTTTATCTATACTCACTCACGTGCTCTTATCCCAAAGTGCCTGGCAATCAATAAAGCTTATCTGAACCAGTCCGCTGTACTACATTCAAATGCAATGACTCATTTGCATTTAGCAGTGTCCTGATTTAGATGAGTGATTAGATTAACTATTTCCATAACCATATTCCATTTATGCACAGTTATAGTACGTTTAATGAATTGTGTTAACGCTATGGTGTCACAAGTAAGGAATATACCAGCTTTACTACATTCCTTAAAAAATTGTGAGCAACCAACCCTTCAGCCAAGTATTTGCTATGGCAGTGTGTGGCTGTGGGTCAAATTTTAACTAATAATGCTCCCATTAAGAGCCATGCAACTTGGTGCTATGTCTATGCTATTATATGAGTGCAAATGATTGCAGTTTAAGTGATGACCTACAAAAAATGAATCTGTGTCCCTGACATGTAACATTACTCCATGGTCATCATCAGCTCTTTAAGTTAGTGTTTCAATTCTCTTGCACGGTAGCAAAGTTCCATAAGACAATCATCATTGTAATTGCCAATTAGCAATCAATCAGTATGTTTCAAAGGGGTATTTCATGCATAAATTAAACATATCAGCCACTTATTTTAAATCATTTAACTGCAATGTTAAAATACTAGGCAGAGGGATGTCATAAGATCATGCTTTGGCATTGGTTTTAATGGCTAGTGATCATTTCTGACTTTGTGAATTAAGGGTTTTTTCATTTAGAAATGGGATAATTACAGATTTTTGCTAATGGTGATTTCAACTTGGCCACCTTTGAAAAATGTTTTTATTTCATTTCACTTCCATTACTGGTTCAGCCAAATCATATATTTTACATTATTATCCAGTTATAATTATCTCTTTAAAAATGCTTGAAATGCACAATTACCAAAGATTACGAGAAAATGTCTGCTTGCGCCTTTTATAACACAACATTTTAAAGATATTGTTTGATTTTATTTGATTCACATTTGTCTTTGCTGAAGGTACAATAAAAACAATATAAAAAGTGTGAAGAAGGGTTCAGACCCAAAATGCCACATCCATTCCCTCCACAGATGCTGCCTGACCCGCTGATTTCTTCCAACAAGTAGTGTTTTAATTAAGAAATATGAAATACCTGTTTCAAACATCCTATTTAAGCATTGTTTTGGTTTTTTGTGGATCACAGTGCATTTGCGAGTTGCAGAAATCGAAGTAATTGTGATTTTGTTTTGTTTTGTTTCTATTGCACGTGCGTCATTACGTCAGACGCATTGGTGCAGGCGACCGGTTGGGGAGCAGGCCTCCTCCAACGAGGTAAGTTTTAAACTCAAGGGAAGCTTGTTTCTTACCTGTTTTATTCCTTGCAGGAACCTCTTGTTCCAGAGACTTCCTGCCGGAGGATTCACGAGGCCCGACGAGGGAACCAGCTATGGGTTGTGGGGAAACCCCGGTTCTTGCAAGAGCGGGTAGCTGGCGTAGGTCGGATGTCGCAGAAGCCCATCACTGATGGGTGGTCAGTGACTTCTAGGCGCTTCAGGTGCTGGGAGGGCTTTTCCCTCCGATAGGTACAGAGACGCTGGAGACTGGGAGTCGGGAGAGGTTTTCCCCGATATAAATATATATGCCGGGTGTCGGGAGGATTTCCCCGATATACATATAGAGGCTGGGGTTCCCGGATAGGGGAATCCAGTAATTATGCGGCTAGCAGACCGCAGGGGTCCCCAGGTAAGCGGTTAAACGGACCGGAACGGTCAGCCCTGGTGCCAGTAGAGGTTTCCTTCCGGTAATATATAAGTGTGCTGGGATTCCCGGGGGAGGGGAAATCTATCAGCTATGTGGTGCCCAGACCGCAGAGGTCCCCAAGATATGGGGTAAATCGACACAAGTGGTCAGTCTTGGTGCCTGGAGGGTTCTTCCGGTAAAATGAATAATGTGGAAGTTGGCCAGGATGGAGCCTTATTGAAGGAGGCTCAAGATAGATACACCCTAACATCAGGAGATATGGCAGTGTTGGGCAGATGGGAGAGCCCTTGCCAGCAGTGCCTTGTAACAGGGCTGCATAATGGGGATGCCGAATCTATGGCAGTGCCGACCTATTGCTCTAGCCCGTGTCAGCAGCGCCTTGTATAGGGCTGCTTAAATGTATGGCAGCAGCACCTATAGAAGAGCTGCATGATGTCTCCCTCATGGAGGAGGTGAGCTTACCGGGGCATTTTCTGACCCTGAAGGGTGGGCCTGTTGGAGAGGCCTTGCCAGCAGCGCCTTGTAGTAGGGCTGCTTAATGTCTCCCTTATGGAAGAGGAGAACATGCCGGGTCAGTGTAATCTGATGCCGAGGCTGAGGGTATAGAGTGGAGCATATGTCAAGGGATGAAGGGCACATGTCAGAGGCAGCAAGGTTGCCATCCCAACACAATGCAGTGAACTCAACTATCAGGGGACGTTAGAGCCACCCGCCAAATCTTCTATTCAGGTAAGACCTATTCCACAGGCAAAACCTGAAGGACGAGTAAGGATTCATAGTTTAGGGGAAATGCACCCACGGCTTCATCTGCAGGAAGTGGTTCACTGAAGCTGGTAGCAGCATTAAAGCTGACCAGAGTTACTCTACAACTAAGTACCACGAACAAGTTGGTAAGATTTACCATGGGTTGTGCAGTACACAAATGATTGAGACATTTTCATCTACTCAGAGACATTTTAACCAGGTAACTGGACAATACTAGTATTCCAAGAAGGTTGGAATTTGGCCAGAAGAGTGTTGAGCCAGGTCCAGTATTTTAGCCAGGTTGCCTTCGAGACAGGCTCGGAGATATGGGGAATTGTCTTTCAAGGCAAGGTCAGAATTATGGCAAGATTTGGCTTGGGACATGTGAGAATTATCAGAACCGGGCAAGAGTAGTTGTCAAGGCAGACTCGAAATGATGGCAGGTGTGGCATGTTCATTATGAAAGAAGGGTGATCAAACTGATTTCATAGGGTTTTCCATGTACAATGATCATCAGAGATATTTGAATGCATTGTTATGATGAGGCAATGGATGACAGTATGATAACAATAAATCATTCAAAGGACTATTCAGAGTTCAAAAACTCTTATGATATATTGTCTGGATTATATTTTGATGCTGTATTTGGCTAAAATCCACTCAGTCTCAAGTTCATTGAGGAACTGTTCTCTCCTATCCAGTAAATTAGGTTGTTATCAAATGGATAGTTGGCCTGTGACTCCGCCCTGGGCAATAGGTTGGAATCAATAGAAACTTGGAACAGCCTTGTGGTTATAAAGCAGTTTCTATTCATTAGACTAACCGGCAATGTAATAGATGTGATGCAGCTGTACAAGATTGAGAACTGACAGCATGCTTAATGACAAACAATAAGCGTCATGAAGGTCATTGATAATACAACTTGCAATTAATAGCTGAAGCTAATAAAGCCACTATGATGGACAAACAGTATTCAGCATTGCTCCAGTAGTTGATCAATAAATATGTCAAGATATTGCAAAAAGATGCTATGGCTTAAGGTGAGAACATGCGCATGTCATCTCTAGTAGGAGATTTGCATGAGTTATTAACTCTTCAGTATTGGTATCAACTATCTATGAACCCTAAGTGCATTTATGGGTTAAAGAGTGATTGAGTAAATATGCATAGGTGCATGCTCAACTTCATGTTGATACACTAAGATGTGGCATATGATAAGCACGAGGGTGCAATCAGGGAAAGATCCTGTAAAAGGTCCATAACCTCATTTGTCACTGGAGTATCATTAAGTACAGATCAATGACAACACAGAATGGGTGTTGGACCACACTGTATTTATGAAATTCTGATTCAATGCAACTCCGAATATCGATATGGTATTTTCATGCTAATTTAAAGGTTGCAAAAATGTGTGGCATAACAGTGGCGAAAGATACATGCTCGCTACAAGCATGAGGAATGGTCTTTTATGTCTTCCTCTAATTTGCTTTATGAGTCAGGTCTTGAAATAGAGTCATCAAGAGTCGCTTTAGATTCCAGCTGTGGAATTGGCCTATGCAGTTGATTCCTGGTTTGTCGGGAATTATAATAATGCAATATTATATGGATATTTAAACGTAACTTGCTGGTCCAGCCTGCGGCATGAGAGATTAACCGTTGCATGATAAAATCAATATATGTTCTACAGATTCTCAATAGACTGCTTACGGCTTGGGTTGTCATGCCCATTTTTGTATGTATTCACAGTGCTGGAATGGTACCAAAAAGCAGTACTTTGCTGCTTCAGGAGATGGGAGGTGTTTATTTAATGCTCATGTTATATTTAAAATGGTACAGATTCTGAGTTATTGCAGTTTATTTAAATGGTCTTTGACAATATTGAATTATAGGGTCATTAACTGTGCCAAGGGGCTTTCCATCAGACTTACTGCAGCTAACGAGGTCCAAGTTGTTGGGTTCACCTCGCATATCGAGTTAGTAAAGGATATCTGTTACACAGTTTTCCCAGGTACAATGTACAATGCAGTATGGGAGATTGACATTGTGTAAAACTATTTTAACCAGGTGGTTCCAGCTAAATTCTTAGCTTTGATCGGGCCTCATTAGATAGTGATCCTCCTGACGCTGGTTAGCGCAACAGGTCACTCGCTACATTATTGTGACACAAAATTGCAAACATGTTATAATAACCCGTTGCCAGATCAGGGGTATTTCTCAATTTATTTATGTTCTGGTATAGGTTGCACCTGGATGAGAGATGTGACTAATGTTATTGCTTATTTAACAGCATCAGCATGTTTAAATCAATGTCATGACTGTATGCATTATGAATGTTTTCCCTCATTTGTCAATGAGGCAGTTGTGGTTGTGTAGACTTGTTTCTCACAGCATGAAATCACAGAGCTTTGAAATCTTCACGTAGTCACTCACGTGACTCCGAAGTAAAATAGTAAGATTAAGCGAGAACTTACCAGTTTGAAGTTTGATCTTTATTTTATGAGGAGTTATGATGAGGGATTATGTGCCCTCCGCTCCCAGCCCTCATTAAGATCATCTGGTAGTTCTAGTCTTCTTTCATCTTACTATCATATTCAGTCACTATTATTATCTGTGATTTCACACCGCTGCTTTGAAGATTGACGCATGTGCAGCTGAATGGGCCTTCTTCACGTAATCCCTCATCGTAACTCCTCATAAAATAAAGATCAAACTTCAAACTAGTAAGTTCTCGTTTAATCTTACTATTTCAGTGGCTACATTCAAAATATGGCCACAATTGATTGAAAGATACAACATTGATACAGGCCCTTCAGCATACTGAGGTCCATGCTAACCACTGATCATCCGTTCACTTGAGTTCTATTTTATCCCACTTTTGCATAAAATCACTGCACACTACGGGCATATTTTACAAAGGCTAATTAACCCACAAAGCCACACTTCTTCTGGATGCACCCAGAGGAAACCCAAGTGCTCACATAAAAAATGCAAACCCCACACAGGAAGCAGCCGAGGTCAGGAATTGAACTGATATCTGTGGCACCGTGAATCAGCGGCTCTATCAGCTGCGCCTCTGTGGTGCCCTTAAACAATATCTACTAAACAATATCTTTTGGTGCACATGGATTCCTTGCAGAGGTACCTGGGCAAACATTTCAATGCTCACCAATTGACCCAAAATTATCATTACCAAGGTCGAGTACATATGTCTTACATGTGCGAATCATACAGGCAACTATTTTCATGGCTCTGATTCTGGAAAATTGATTTATTTCACAGCTCTTAGAAAGTTAAAATAAATAGAACTGATTGTACACTGAACATGTCTCTTTTTTTGCTCACTTAATATCATGGAAAATCTGTCACTGACTTTCTAAGTTATAGTCTTACTTTCATGTACATCTCCACGTGAAACTATAGATCCACCTATTCTGGCTTCAATGTTTCTTATTGTACAAAGTCTATTGTCTATTATTATAATTATGGCAAATTCATTTCAATCTGTGTTCAGCTTGATGAGTTATGCACTCTTTGTGGGTGTAAGGAAAGGACAGAGGCTTTGTATTAGCTGCTAGAAGCTTAATGAGTCAGATGGCATCCTTCAATGATGCGCAATCAAAGTATTTAATGATTCTATGCACTGCAAAAATCCAATTCCATTCTTCTCCACCATTCGAGATCTGTCAGGCTGCTTCTTTGATATACGGTGTTGGATGAGTTATGTCAGCTTCCAAATAACAATGTGAAGATTGAAGTTCTTGCCTTTGGTCTCTGCCACAGTCTGCTGCCTTTCCAATGACATCATGCCTTTCTCTTGCCATAGAATCAAGTTGAACAAGAGCATTTCCCATTTTGCAATTTTATTTGTCATCAAGCTTATGTCTAACTTTCCATCAAAGTTTATTTCCTTTCACCTTCATTAATAGCTAGAGCCTTTGTCTCCAGGTAACTGGAGAAGGGCAATCCAGAACCAGAGGACACAGGTTTAAGGTGATGGGGGAAAGATTTAATTGGAACCTGAGCGATAACTTTTTCACACAAAGGGTGGTGGGTGTATGGAACAAGCTGCCAGAGGAGGTAATTGAAGCAGGTGCTATCGCAAAGTTTAAGAAACATTCAGATAGGTATATGAATAGGATGGCTTAGAGGCATATGGGGCAAACACAGGCAGGTGGGATTAGTGTAGATGTCAGTTGTCAGTATGTTGGTCAGTATGGGCAAGTTGGGCTGAAGGCCTGTTTCCACGCTCTAGAACGGGATGACTCTAACTGTATTCTACTTTTCATGGAGCTGGAAAGTCATTCTATATCGCATTTAGAGACACCAAAATATCAAAATGTTCAGCTCCCCTATTCTAATTCCTATCAGGCTTCAACATTCCAGGCTCTCATCCCTTACGCTAACGTTCCCAGTAAACGTAAACTCCTCAAACACATCCATACTTTTACCTTTCAAATATCTTACAGGTTCTTCCAATCCTGCTGTCACAAATCCTCTCATTTTACCCATCCCTGATGGCAACAGTCTCACCAACTGGGCCCTGTTAGACAATAAAAGAAAGAAAAAAAAAAATTAACAAGAAAGCATAATCCCAAAGCAAGATAATTTGAATCTGAATTCATTTTGAGTAAAGATACAGGACATTAATATACCTTGTCCATTAAAAGCAACATGGAACAAAGGAAAATCTGCATTAGATTATTGCATTAAAATAAATCAATTAACGCAAATACTTATGTCCAAATCTTTCTAATTCTCTTAATTCTGACAAAGGTCTGATCCTTTTCTAGCCCGGTATCCAATTTCCCTAACCTATCTCGAAAATGCTGTTCCTTGTATTGATGGCGGTGTTCAGGCCTGTTGTCATTTTTTGTAGAACACATTAACTCATGTTACAATTGATGAGGGAGGAATTAATGTTCAACGGTTGAGACATCCACAGAAACAAAATATGGTTGCCTCCTTAACTGGTATAATTGTAAAAATCATCAATTTGCTCAATTATAGATGAACAATTGGTCTGTTGATACTGCAAAGCAGAACTTCGGAAGGGACGACATTCAGAGTAAATAATAACATAAATGAATTAAACTGAAGTAAAACCTATCTGAAAAAATAAGTAAAAAGCAACACCACCAACAAGAAAACGCAATTAGGCAGAATTAAAAAAGAAAACATTTCTCCACAGAGAAAGCAACAGTGTGTAGAACTTTATGAATATAATGTAAAAACCCAGTGAAGCATTTTGGAGTTGTGCTAAACTGGCCATCTCTTCTTTGGTGACACAAGTCTACAGGCCAGATCGTCCCTTTGGATATCTGTTTGTGACTGTCCAAAGGTTTGCAGCTGTAACATGTGCTTCTGGAGCATATGATGAACTGAGGAACTCCAAGTTGTGTGTGGAAGGTGGACCCCACAATCTCCTCCGTGCCATCTGATGTTACTCAGACATGTGTGCACTGATGGTGCCACTCCTTGTGCTTCAAAGTTAAGAGTCAAAGTAACCCTGGGTTTATCCGTCCAATGTTCCTATGGTGGGAATTGAAGAAACTTCATACCTACCTCCTCTCACCTCATCTTGATAATGCTGTGGCAAAGCGATGGCAGAACATCATCTGACATACGAGCGAACGAAGTCCACACCCACCATCCATCACCTGTTCACACCAGTTCAATGTTATCCCACATTCTCATCCACTCCCTGCATGTCATGGGCAATTTTTAAGGAGACCAATTAACCTACAAACCCATACATCTTTGAAATGTGGGAGGAGACCCATGTGCTCACAGAGAGAACATGCAAACTCCACACAGAGAACACCTGAAATCAGGATCAAACTCGGGACTCTGGCACTGTGAGTCGACAACTTATCAGCTGTACCACTGTGCCACCCATGCAGTCTTCTATACATCTGAACACAAAGACAGGAAAACAACAGACAGTCCCTCACCGTTCAACATTGGCATGGCTGTTTAGGCCCAGGCCTGATCTCCTCTTTTATATGTCTAATCCATTGTCTTGGCCAATGCATACGAGCACATCTCTTTAATGGCTCTTGCCGCGAGTCAGTAATAGCTCTCTTCAGACAATAGTGTTTATTCATGCAACTATATTTTTAATTTCAAAACTGATAACTCTGCAGGTTACATTTGAAGTAGAAGATTGATTCTCATATAGTATGAGCGTGCTACATTGTACTTTCTGACTACTTAGCTTTTCAAAAAAACAATCAATTTAGATACAATTTGCCTTTAGCAAATTTCATGATGACTCTTAATTAAGCCACACTGGTCCAATTGACTGCTAGCTGTCCTAATAAAATGAATAGAATTGCTACAGAATGGAAAGTGGTCATTCTGCCTATTGAGTCTATGCTGGTTTATTATAGTCATTGAGGGAACTTCTACAAATTTCCCTGTCAATAAAGCTTGTTCAGAGATGCTGCCTGACCCGCTGCTTACTCCCGTACTTTGTGTCCTTTTGTGTAAACAAGCATCTATATTTGCTTGTTTCTAGAATTAAAAAGGAACAATCCCCCACCCTGGATCTTGTAGAGGAAATTCTCTTAACAGAGGTTATTGAAAATTGTATTCCTCTATTTCCTAAACTATCTTGACTCTTTATTGGATCATGGACTGAATACTATCCCACGCTACCTTCTATCTCTTGAACTTCTACAAATGTTCAGTAGAGAGCATATTGACTGGTTGCATTATGGCCTGGTTCGGCAGCTTGAATGCCCAGGAGTGAAGATGACAGCAAAAAGTTGTGAACACATGGGTTCTGACCTCTCCACCATCGAAGGGATTTACCAGAGTCACTGCCTCATAAAGGCAGCCATCATCATCATCATCAGAGACCCACACCACCCAGGCCACACATTCATTTCACACCTGTCATCGGGAAGAAGGTACAGGAGCCTGAAAACTGTAATGTCCAGGATCAGGAACAGCGTCTTCCCAACAGCCATTAGGCTTTTAAACACTACAACCTCAAACAAGCTCAGAACTACATAGACTATTATTGTTATTATTGCACTTTCATTGTTTGTTTTTTATGTGTACTTATGTGTGTGTATATACTGTGTATATATATATACAGATCACATATAAATGCACATTTATTTATATATATATATATATATATATCTATATCTATATATATATCTATATATATACACATTTTTTTTATATATATATATATATATATATATATATATATATATATATATATATATATATATATATATATATATATATGTTACATTAATAATTTTATAATTTACTAGACCAAGTGCAGACCGTTGGGTCTGTTCCCCCAACGTGTGGTTGCGGGGGAGGGGAGGCAGCATGCGGCGTCACACACACGCTAACTACCTCCCTTGATATTATATTAATATTATTAATTTGCTCCTTTTACCCCATAATCACCCTATCCACTGACGCATAGCCCCCAATTCGCAAGCGCGTATAGAGAGGGAGGTGGGGTAGAGAGTGAGAGCAGAGAGAGAATGGGGAGAGACAAAGAGAAAGGGGCAGAGACAGAAGGGCAAGAGACAGAGAGAGGGAAGGGAGGAGAGAGAGGGAGAGAGAGAGGGAGGGAGAGAGGGAGAGAGAGAGGATGGCAGTGAGAGAGATGGGGAGGGGAGAGAGAGGGGAGGAGAGACAGAGGGAGAGGGAGGGGCAGGAGGGAGGAGAGGGCTGAGGGGAGGGAGGGGGGGGGGGGAGGAGAGGGAGGGGAGGAAAGAGAGAGAGGGGAGAGGGGGGGAGGGGGGCTGAGAGGGGGGGGGGAGGGAGGGGGATGGGGAGGGAGTTATGGGGTTGAGGGAAGGGGGCAGGAGAGGGGTGGAGGGGAGGAGTGAGGGCAGGAGGGAGATGTCCTCAAACTCAATATCCTCTAGTTAAAAACTGAATATGGCAGCTCTGTGGAAAAATTCAGACCCTGGAGATTCAAATCTAATGAAACTACCTGAACGCTAACAGTTAGCTGTACCAAGATGGCAGCACTGCCTTAGCCGCTGCGGCTCACCTGCAGTCCGTCTGTTTGTTTCTTTTTTTTGTTGTTCTTTTGTCCTGTTTTAGTTAATTTTTGGTTTATTAGGTTGTGTATGTGTGTGGGTGGGGGGGAGAAACATGTTTTTGGTCTCTTCCTTCAGGGGATGAAACTTCTCTTGTCGTATTCCCCGTCTCCGTTTCCGCCTGCGCCGAGGCCTAATAGCGTTGCTGGCGGCTTCGGAGCTGGGGCAGCGTTCCAGCGGCAGCGGTCCGACTATGGAGCTGTGGTGTTCCGACGGCAGCGGCGACCCGACCTCGTAGCTGGGGCAGCGACAACGGCAGCAGCGACCCAGCCCCGGAGCTGGGGCAGTGGCAGTGGCAGCGGCAGCGGCGACCCGACCTTGGTGCTGGGGCAGCGGCAGCGGCAGCGGCGACCCAGTCTCAGAGCTTGGGCAGCGGCAGCGGCGACTCGGCCTCGGAGCTGGGGCAGCAGCAGCGGTGACCCGGCCTCAGAGCTGGGGCTGCGGCAGCGGCAGCAGTGACCTGGCCTCGGAGCTGGGGCAGCGGCAGCGGCGACCCGACCTCGGTGTTGTGGTAGCAGGAGCTGTCTGGTGAACTCACTGTGGTGGATGTTAATTTGTTTTTATTGTGTGTTTTTGTCATTTTTACTATATGTAGGACTGCAAGGCAACAACATTTTGTTTAGACTGCAAGGTCTGAATGACAATAAAGGCTACTTTGACTTTGACTTTGACCAGAAAATGGCATGCAAAGGATCAGCTATCCATTTTACACATCACGAGTCTGACCAATTGAACCCAACTGAAAGGTCTGTGGAGGTTTAGCAGGCATGTATTTCATTGCACCCCAACCTCCACCATCTCCAATAGACAATTCCAACCAAAATACGTTTCACCTTTTAAATAAAACACTGGCCACTAGTCATTTATTCCAATAAATTAGTTAGCTTATTTGATGAATGGGGAGGTATTCCAGATAATAGTAAGATTAAACGAGAACTTACCAGTTTGAAGTTTGATCTGTATTTTATGAGGAGGAACGTTGAGGAAATACATGAAGAAGCCGCGTACGACGCATGCGTGTCATCCTTCAAAGCAGCGGTGTGAGGTCACAGATACACTATAATGACCTAAAATAGTAAGATTATTAAAGAGATACCAGTTTAAGATATGACCCTATGAGGGTGGGAGCGGAGGGCATGTATTCCCTCAACGTTCCTCCTCATAAAATACAGATCAAACTTCAAACTGGTAAGTTCTCGTTTAATCTTACTATTTTACTTCGGAGTCACGTGAGGGACTCCATGAAGATTTCAAAGCTCTGTGACCTCACGCCGTGGAAAACGAGTCCATGCTTCACAACTGCCTTGGTAGTTAGAGAGAAATTGTTAATTATATTCAAAACATTCATACCAATTATTTAATGGAAATGATAAATAATATCGAATTAATTCAAATCATAACCCTGTATTCTTCAGGGATAAATTATCATACAGAACTTAAAATTGTTCCCCGAAAAACGTTCCCATACTGCTAACTGGTTTGTTATAACATTTCTGAAACGTTTTCTCCGACAACCATCCTGCAATCCTGAGGATTTGGTCCATGGATACATCAAGGCGTTTTGCTGCAGATGTAGCTGCAGCCCTGGTGGAGTGATAATTAAATATGTTATTGTCCACTCCCGCCTATCATAACCCATATTTCAGCCACCGCGAAATGGTCTGAGTTACACTCTATGGTACAGTATCTTATAGCTGATTAAACGCCAATTCCTTGCCTCTGATAGCCTTTTTACTTTCACTGTATAACAAACCCGTACTTTACTATACAGAGGCGTTTGTCCTCCGGGTAGGCCATCAATTCTATGACCTGCCCCGCTGATCCTGGCCTATTTTGTTTAATAATACGGTCCTGGATCACAAACCCCAAACTTCGTGCCGCAATAGCGAAGCCATCCAGTCTTACTTTTAGCAATAACTGGAGCTTATGCACTGTGACTAGCGCTATCAGCATTACCATTTCTAGTTAGTTATCCAGATTAATGCTGTAGCCGGCGACCAATTCCTTAGCAAGATCAAAGCCACACTTATATTCCAAATATAGTTGTATCTTATTTTTTGGTGGCTTGGTGTTAACATATCCTCTAAAATTTTTAACTGCCAGAGGATGTGATCCCACAGACTGTCTTACTGTTTCTTGCCATCAATAACTTGCCAATACACTTTTGGCACTATTCACAGTGCTGAAACTCAGTCCTCCATATTGCAGGCTGGTGAGCAACTGTAGCACCGCCGGAACATCCTTATTTCTGTGGTCCAGAAAGTTATCATGGCAGTAATTAGTCCATTTTAATATGACCTAAATACTGTTATTGAGTAGACCTTCTTCGTGCTGCTGTGATCATGTCCACAGTTCTTTTGATAGCCCCATGTCCCGTAGCGGTGTTTTAGAGTCTACAACCTACTAAATCAATATTTTCTATGACATGGATAGCTATCCTCAGTTACTGGATGCACCAGCAACTTAGGACTACGTCTTACCGTTATACATGGTTCCAGCACCATGTCCTGTACCCCCGAAACCCATAGTTGGGTAAGCCAATCGGGTACCAAGACATCCCCGATGCCGATTCCTGTTGAATGTCCCTTAGTACCCCAAATTTATAAAGTAGAAAAAAGGAGGTAATACATAAATGAAAACCCTCCCCTAGTGCAGTGAAACAGCATCTGTAGCTTCTGCCTCAGGATCTGGTACCAATGATACATACCTCGGTAACTGGTGATTTAACCCCGGATGCAATTCTAATATCCGGCCTTACATACTTTACTGATTTTAGCAAATACCGTCTATCCAACATCCATTCAGTACTTCCAATAATTTTTCGTGGCCTGGTGTCTGCCACTGAATTAGTATCCCTGGTAGATACGTAGCCCATAACCAAATATTCCTTTGGACACACCATTGCCAAGTTTAATTTGCCAATTCATCACAAGCTGGTGATATCTTTCCACCCATATGACTTATATATGCCATCACCGAGGTATTATCTATCTACCATCTACCATGCTGCAGTTTCATTCCTGAGCAATAAGATTTTAGCCCATGAAATGCACTTAACATTTCTAACCCTTAGTGTTATGTAGGTTAGCTTCTTATATATTCCATCTCCCCCATAGCTCGAGATGGTATCAGTTGTACCGTAACCAATTGCACTGGCATCTGTTTGTAATAGCACAGCCGGGTTGACCTCTGTGGCTTTCCATATTAGTAAGTCATTAACATATTAAATGTGTTAATGGTGTCAATTTTGACTTAAGTGGATGGACAATGAATCCCAGCTGTTCAAACAATTGATTAGTGGCAACCACTGCCTAACATGCCGATTCCTAAGTTATTCCCACAATAAGGATATCATCCAACTATACCATTATTCTATGATTTTGGTGTTGCAGCAGTCCCAACACTGGTTTAAAATTTTCCCCTGTTGGATATTGAATAGCAAGGATCTTAAATTAATACTTGCCATAGACTAGCCTGCTGCACACTAAGTCTTTAGCACTGCTAAACATATCCATTTTTTAAAATGAATATATTGCACAACATTGTGAAGTATTGATAATCCATAATAATACGGCATCCCCCATCTTTCTTATTTCTAATAAAGATGTTTGAGACAAATCCTGGTGTTCAGGTTTGGTTTATTCCATTACCAGCATGTATATCTGTCCGGTTTATGTACTGGAGGGTTTTGTTCGTGTAGAACTCTATCAGATATCCCTTAAAACTGCTAAGGATATATCTGTCCATAGATATATTACACCAAGCTTCAACATGAAGTTGCAATGTCCCCCCAACTTCCGTGCTCCCTATTAATGCTGGAGCCCCAAATTCACCTACCTCCATGGTTATTGGTGGTAACCAAGTTATTTTCTTGGTTTCATATGCGGTTGTGGAGAGCCTAAAGGTTAATGTTACTTTGCATCTCCACAGTGGTCGTCCCGGCCAAACCCTAAACAGGACGCTGCTGCTGGGTACCTCTGCCCAATTCTTTGTAGTATAATTACAAAAAACACACTACCTCTCTTAGGATGCACATGAGGTTAATGTCTTCCCCAGAAATCCTTTGGATGCTTTAATCAGCCCCAAAGTCAAGCCTCCACGCCAATTCTTTACCTGTTTAGACAGGTCTCCCCCCCCCCCCAAAATAACGGGGTCTATAGCCCTTCAAGTATAGCGAACTAGGGTCTAGAGCTGGCTGAATGGCCCTTCAAACTGCACATTTCAAAAAATAGTGCTAATGGCATCCTTATGGTCACTAATTTTGTACACCTTTTTTAACATGCGGCCCAAAGCTGTTATGCCCGCCATGAGACCTTTCAGAGTATTACGGATTTTCCCAACTCCTAACGGCCTTCCCAACACGTCTGCAAATGCACCTGTAACAATGGCTACATTAAGCACCACAATATTCCCGGGGTATAGAACCCTTGCCAACACTTCAGCAAAATATTAGCTTGAAGTTAATGGGTGGACTCACAGTCCTACAATACTCACAGCCATCCTTCTCGAGATCATTCTCCGTGAGTTCTGCTGGCAGTACTGCTCATCATGTTCAGCAGGTTGTTTTTCCCCCCCTTCAATAGGGGACAGTGGCTCCATCACCTGCTCAGGTTTTACCCCGTCAGACCTTCCATACCCTCCTCAGAGGCGTCTGACATTTCATGCAGCCCATATGGGAAACTGCTGTGGGACTTATATTTATTTGCCCACTGTGGCTATCCTCCAATCCCGGAGCCTGCCACTGTGGAGAAATTTACTCCAGCAAACCGCTCCAACCGACTTACATGCTCTCGGGCACTAGTCGTCGCGGGTGCTTTAATATATGGGACCGCTCCTGCCGACCTTGGTGCTCTCGGGCACTAGTCGCACGCGGTATTTCCCACAGCCCGTCCCCATGCCTACGGGCACTGGTCGTTCCCCATGGTCCTGGTACTCACGGGCACCTCTACCCATTTAGGGTGAAGTTTTGGCACTCGCTCCCTTCTGGGAGATGCTGGTGCCGACATTTATTGCTGCCTGCTGCTTGTCATTAAACAACAGCAAACTCTGTGTTGGCAGCCCTTCAGCTCTATACTGACATCAGTAGCTGGCTGCCTGCTGTTCAGCAACACACCAGTAAGTCTGTGGCTCTGCCCTGACGTCCTTAGCTGGCTGCCTGCTGCTCTTCAAAATACAACAGCCACGTCTGGAAAAAAGCACCAAAAAAGGTAAGGGAAATTTGTTCTTACCTGTACTGGTTTTCAGGCTGCCGTTTGGGAGGAAACGTCCTTCCTCCCGCAGCCCCACGGACCCCGTAGCGCAGGTCCATGGGCTGCTGTCCCCGATGTCAGCTCTCTCTCTCTTCCGGGTGGTGCAGCCGCTTCAATCAGCTCCGGAGCCCCTAGCGACTGCATCTAAAAATAGACCCGACTTGGTCTGGAAACCCCCGGGACGTGTAGCTTTGCTTCCCGCCCGGCAGCAGTCAATCTTGCCGGTGCGGGGAGCGACGTCGGGCACAGCTGTTCTGTGCTAAAAATAGCCGTTTAGGAATCCTCTCCGGCCTCTTGTATTTCCTACCTGCAAGGTAAGTGGAAAAATTTTTGCAGTCTCTTACCTGCTCTTTGCATTTCCCTCTAGGGAGACGTCGTCTCCCACGTCTGACTCGTTCAATGCGTGTATGCGATATGGCACGCATGCGTCGTACGCGGGCTTCTTCATGGATTTAAAAGTTAAATAACAGCCAGCACAGTCAAAGATTGGAACTTCATTAGGGAGACTCATGACCATAAAATCACTAAATCATCTTGCTGAGCTACTCCAGCACGTTGTGTCTTCTTTTGTAAACCAGCATCTGTAGTTTCTTGTTTGTACATCCAATTTAGTGATGGATACATTACAAAACTTGAATAAATACAATATGAAGATAGGTAAACATCACTGAGAGGGGATGCAAGGAAGAAAAAAATGAATGAGGGAGAGAGAGAGATGGAGAGTGCGTTGATTAATCAAGAGAGACTGTGACATTAAGGCAAGAACGTGTAGAAGGACTGCCAAGAATGAAACCACAGGAAGCATACATTAGAAATAACAAATTTGCATGTGAATATGCCTTTTATAACCTTAGCTAACAGACAATTGGATGACACACGTCAGAAAGGGGAGGAGTTGCACTGTGATAGGTGCATCAGACCTGAAAATTAGATTGGTCAGATGGAAGTTGGTAGGTGGGCTGAAGCAATGCTTTGTGGAGGGGACTCAGACTGCTGGTCAACTGTCTGAGATGGGATGAAGAGAGGTTGTTTATCAAGATGGGAGGTTACATGTCAAGGCAATTTCGGGACAACAGTGGAGGTGGATTTTATCATCAGTTAGAGTAGAATTGGGGTCAGCAAATTGCAGGTGGGTAGGTTGTTGGGTTGAAAGTTTGGGAAATGTGGAGTTAGGTAAGTGATATATGACGGTTAGGAAAGGAGAATGTGATGGCGTTCTGGGGAAGAACTGGATTAGAACAACATCTACAGTGAGGCAGGTTTCCCATAACACGCACCAAGGCTTTTCTTTAGGCAGGTCACCTTCAAGTAATAATGCTGAGATATATCTCACAAGCACTGTGAAAGCCTATTTCTACAAGAGAAGCAAATACATGGTGCAGGTTGTTTGTGCATGAACAAAGGAGCTGAATTGAAGCTGATGTGTGCCACTTTACATGCCTGGCTCAAACGGCCAAATGGCCTCCTCCTGCACCTATTTTCTATGTCCCCTGTGTGCTTCAGTGCATCATAAAACAGAGGAAATAGAAGGCAAATGGCTGTCACAGCAACATTAGATCGTAAGAAATCGATGCAGGAGCAGGCCATTTGGCTCTATCAGCCTGCTTAAGCACTCACAAAGATCTTCTACCTCAAGTGCCAGTTTCCTTTACTATCCTCACATCCCTTTATTGGTTTAATATGAAGTAACTTTTCAGTCTCAAGTTTGAATGCAGTTAATGATTGAGCTGACACGTCCTTCTGGAATGGATAATTCCAAAGATTCACCAACCTCTGAATATAAACAAAACTTCTCCTCTTCTCAGTCCTTAATGGCCTACCCTATATTCTGGAGGGTAGTGTCTGGATTGTATTGGACTCTTCAATAGAGAGAAACATTATTTCCATATCTACTCTGTTGTGCCCTCCAAATATGTTGTACTTTTTATTGATATTAATTCATAGATTTAAATGATAAATAATATAAGCCTTGCCTCGTATAATAGATTGTTGTTCCAGGAGCCAGTCAATGAATCCTCCATGTAATCCCTCTTTTGCAAAGTTTATTTTTGAGTAAGGATGCTAAACCCCACACTATGCACTAGGTGTAGTATCACCATGCTCACATATTGTAGTAAGTTTTCTCCACTCTTGTACACAAATCCTCTTGCAATTGATGTAAAGTGCCATTTGCTTAATGGACTGCTTGCTTTACCAGTATTAGTTTTCAGTGATATGTGTAAAATGTCACTCAGGTCCCTTTAAACATCAATATTTCTCAATTTAATTACCATTTACAAAATACTCAGCATTTGTATTTTAGTTTTACCACAGTGGAAAATGCATGGACTCATTGCAATTTGCCATTGCATTTCACTGAGCATTGACATTGAATCGAGTACCGGTCAAAAACAAGGCTCCAGATAATCCTACTTCCAAGCAGGTGGCATCTCTGTTGAATGTTGAATGGGACAACAGCCTATGTGGAACTTTTGACTCAGAGGTGAGAACATTTCCAAAAGAGCAAAAATCTTTTTTTTAAAAAGTGATCAAAGTGAACTGACCAGATAGAGGAGAGATAGAGCAGCCAAAAGAAACAGAGAATTTGCTTAATTTTAATTTTGTTTTGGAAACAAAGATCTTGTAAATAAGGATATACTGTATGTCGTGTTGTTACTTGTCAGCAGAGCACCAAGGCAAATTCCTTGTATGTGCACATACTTGGCCAATAAACGTATTCATTCATTCATTCATTCATTCATTCATTCATTCACTGACATGACCCTTGTCTCCACCACACGTGAGGCTGCTTAGGAAGATGAGAGCCCATGATATCAAAGGGCAGATACTAGCATAGTATCTGAACCCTAGTTGGCTGGATGGCAGAAGGCAGAGTGGCAATAAAGGAAGCTTTTTCTGGTTGGCTGCCAGCGACTAATGGAGCTCTGCAGGGCTCAGTGCTGGGGCCACTGCTGTCCACATTGTATATTCAAGATTTGGATGAAAGGATTGAAGGCTTTGTTGCCAAGTTTGCGAATGATACGAAAATAGATGGAGGGGCAGGTAGTGTAGAGAAAGCAGAGACTCTGCAGGAGAACTTGGATAGGTTGGGAGAGTTGGCTGAAAAGTGGCAGATGGACTATAGTGTAGCAAAGTGTGGAGTAAAGCATTTTGGTAGTAAGAATAAAGGCGTGATTATTTTCTAAATGGGGAGAGAATCCAGAGATCGGAGGTGCAAAGGGACTTGGGAGTGCTGGTGCAAGATTCCCAAAAAGCTAATCTGCAAGTCGAATCGGTAGTAAAGAAAGCAAACATAATGCTAGCATTTATTTCAAGAAGGCTTGTATACAAAAAACAGGGATGTAATACTGAGGCTCTATAAGGCGCTGGTCAGGCCGCATTTGTAATATTGTGAGAAATTTTGGGCACCATAACTGAGGAAGGATGTGCTGGCTCTGGAGAGGGTCCAGAGGAGGTTTACAAGAATGATCCCAGGAATGAGTAGGTTAACATATGAAGATCGTTTGACGGCACTAGGCCTGTACTTGCTGGAGTTTCGAAGAATGAGGAGGGACCTCATTGATACATACAGAACAGTGAAAGGCTTGGATAGAGTGGATGTGGAGAGGACGTTTTCACTAGTGGGAGAGTCTAGGACATAGCCTCAGAATTAAAGGATGTTCTTTTAGGAAGGAGATGAGGAAGAATTTCTTTAGTCAGAGGGTGGTGGAATTCTTTGTCACAGAAGGCTGTGGAGGCCAAGTCAGTGTATACAGTATATTTAAGGCAGAGATAGATAGATTCTTGATTAGTAAAGTGTCAGGGGTTATGGGGAGAATTGTCTTAGGAGAGAGAGACAGCCATGATCGAATGATGGAGTAGACTTGATGGGCTGAATGGCCTAATTCTGCTCCTATCACATAATCTTATTATCTTATGATCTTGTCAAAGTCACAAATGGTGTAACACGCCCAACATATTCTTCCTCTCCCTTCTCAACACTAATCTTGGGCTACATGATACACTTCCAAAATCTTACCACTGTGGCGCTCACCTGATCCCCTTAGTTTCTAACCAGTTCCCTTCAATGTTGCTTACCTGCCGTACTATCTCTCCAATGTCCAGCACAATGACATCTGCTTTTTTTTAAACTTGCAGTTACCGGAAATCTAAAATGAAGAGAGAAAATGCTGAAATCATTCAAGAGGTCAGGGAGCTACATCTTGATAATGACATCCAGAGCACAGTAGGTGTTAACACAAGCAGTCCAAGAACATCCTAGCTTCTACCCCAGTCATTAATTGTGTTCCCTTCATCAATTCCTTGGTGATAATCTACTATCCATTCATCTTCCAGTCTCAACAAACGGACATAGTGCCACATTTAGTAGAGCTGCTATCGCAGATACCCGAACACAATCCTGACTGTAGGTGTTATCCATGTGGAGTTAGTATCGTTCCCTGTGAATACATTGGTTTCTTCCCAGGGCTACACTTTCTATCCACATGCCGCAGTTACAGTCATAGTCATAGAGTGATACAATGTGGAAACAGGCCCTTCGGCCCAACTTGCCCACACCACCAACAATGTCCCAGCTACACTAGTCCCACTTGCTTGCACTTGGTCCTTATCCCTCCAAACCTTGTCCTATCCATGTACCTGTCTAACTGTTTCTTAAACAATGGGACAGTCCCAGCCTCAACTACCTCCTCTGGTAGCTTATACCATACACCCACCACCATTTGTGTGAAAATGTTACATCTCAAATTCCTATTAAATCTTTTCTCCTTCACCTTGAAACTATGTCCTCTGGTCCTCGATTCCTCCTGGGCAAAATACTCTGTGCATCTGCCCGATCTATTCCTCTCATGATTTTGTATACAATACCTCTATAAGATCTCCCATCCTCCTGCGCTCCATGGAATAAAGACCCAGCCAACTCAACCTCTCCCTATAGCTCACACCCTCTAGTCCTGGCAACATCCTTGTAAATCTTTTCTGAACCCTATGGCAATGTCTTTCCTATAACATGGTGCCCAGAACTGAACACAATATTCTAAATGCGGTCTCACCAACGTCTTACACAACTGCAACATGATCTCCAAACTTCTATATTCAATACTCTGACTGATGAAAGCCAAAGTGCCAAAAGCCTTTTTGACTACCTTCTCTACCTGCGACTCGACCTTCAAGGAACCATGCACCTGCACTCCAAGATCCCTCTGTTCTACAACACTACCCAGAGGCCTACCATTTACTGTGAAGGTCCTGCCCTTGTTCGACATCCCATAATACAACACCTCACATTTTTCTGTATTAAATTCCATCAACCATTCCTCCGCCCACCTGGCCAATCGATCCAGATCCTGCTGTAAACTTTCACAACCATCAGGTTGGCAGGCTAATTGGTCAGTGTAAATTGCTGCTCGCTTGCAGTTGAGTCATAGAATCTGGAGAGAGTTGACAAGGATGTGGAAGAAATGAAAATGGAACTAATACATGGATAAATGGGTAGTTGATGGTCAGTGCATACTCTGTGGGCCACAGGACATGTCTGTTTCTAAGCTGCATCTCTCCATGACTCTATCCTTGACTCCATCCTCACCAGTAATCTCCATCACTAACCAGCCCCATCAATCTCCATCACTCTGGATTTCCCCATGTACTCCTGTAATCTTCTCAACCCAACCCGCTGTTGATTTTCACATCTTAACCAACACATCTCAAGCTGTTCCATGGTCACCAATGTCCAGATTGAATGGCAGAAACATCTGGGAGGGAAAGACCTTTCTACATGATCACACATCAGGGTGGCAGAGTGGCGTAGCTGGTGCTACACAAAGCCAGAGTCCTGGGTTTGATCCTGACCTTGGGTGCTGTGTGTATGGAGTTTGCACATTCTCCCTGTGACCATATGGGTTTCCTCTGCATGCTCTGGTTCCTGCCAGATCCCAACAACTTGGGGGTTTGTAGGTTAATTGGCCTCTGCAAATCGCACTTAGTGAGTGGGAGTGGACATGAAAGTGGGATATCGTAGAACTAGTGCGAATGAGTGATCTGTGATCGGTGCAGACTCATTGGGCTGTAGGGTCTGTTTCTGTGCTGTATTACTAAACTAACCTAAAAGCCTCTTCCATTGTGCATTGATATCTTGTAACTTATGTGTCTTTACATTCCTTGAAAAAGCTTCCAGCGTTTGATTCTCATTGTATTATAATATTTACAGGGTAATTTCAGTGGAAGCTTTGGCCAGTTGATATGCCTGAATGTGAAAGAGGGAAGTTCCAGCAATGGTAACGTTGGAAGAAGAATAGTAAACCTTCTCTTCCAAGCTTGCATTCATTTGGCAAGTGATTAAAGTGGACTTAATTTAACATTGTGTTCGTTTAGCTGTAGTCATAATGGTCATAACGTTATAATGGTTAGCTGCACTTTAACTTAATAATCTAACGTTCAAGATCATTAGGCACCGCTGCAAAGGCCAAATGAGCTTCTGACCATTATGTTTAGGAAAGAACTGCAGATACACGTTTAAATCGAAGGTCGATGCTGGTTTAAATCAAAGATAGACACAAAATGCTGGAGTAACTCAGCAGGACAGGCAGCATCTCTGGAGTGAAGGAATGGGTGAGGTTTCGGGCCAAGACCCTTCTTCAGACTGAAACATCACCCATTCCTTCTCTCCAGAGATGCTGCCAGTCCCGCTGAGTTACTCCAGCATTTTGTGTCTACCTTCCGACGATTATGTCAGACCAAACCTCATATGATGTGTCGGATGTTATAAAATATTCCCCTGTAACGTTGTGGAGTCCCTTGGTTCTTTGGAGCTGAGATTCATTAAAATTATACAGTTCTCCTCTGCGGCATCATTATTGCAATCTTGTAACCCTTAACTCCTGGCTTGCGGTAGACTTCTGGAATAGCCTAAAGTATTACAATCAAATCAACATTTTCCTCTGCCAATATCAGGATAATTATTCACCATAACTGTAATTACAGATCAGTGTGAAAGGAAGCTTTGAAATCAAATTCAATGACCCTTTATTCTTGAATGACGATAATTGTATAACATTATTTCTTGACAGAAAATCTAAATTCACATGCTGAACCAAATGCCTGCTGCATTTCAAAATTTGTTCCAAAAATAATCACAGCATTGATAGCTGTGGGTGAAAATCATTAGTTGTTTTTCATTTTCTCCGTTTCTCCTCCATGACTGAAACCGCTATCCATTCAAGGTTTCAAGGCCATTTCTTTTGTCAAATGTATCAATTAAGGTACAGTGAAATCCGAATGACCATACTGCCATATTAAAGAAAAAAGCAACAAGACACACAACTACATAAAAGTTAACATAAACATTCACCACAGCAGATTACCCATGTTCCTCAATGTGATGGAAGGCAATAAAGTCCAATCCTCTTTCTCTTTTATTCTCCCGCAGTCAGGGCAGTCGAACCATCCACTGTCGGGCGATCGAAGCCCCTGCAGCCGGTGGTTGAAGCTCCCTTGTCAGGGCGATCAAAGCTTCCGCGTCGGGAGTAGAGCTCCCGGTCGGACTCCAGCACAGGCCACCAACTCCTCGATGTTAGGCTGCAGTGCGGACAGAGATACGATATAGAAAAAATTGCATTAGAAAATGTTTCCCCCAACTATCTCCCCCCCCCCCCCCCCCCACGTCCACCACCCACATAAAACAAGTTAAGGACATACATTTAGCACATATGAACAAACAACAAAAGAAGGAAGGGACAGACAGACTATTGGTGAGGCAGCCATTGTTGGCGCCACTCGCTGAATAAAGAACGCTGTTCATTGTGGTTGGTATCTTATCTATTATTTCAGTCATAAAAGAAAAACTTAAACCTTCTAATGGTTAAAAGTAAGCAATATAGGTTGGAAGATATGGAAAATCCAATATTGGAATGAGATGACAGAATTACATGGTATTTTTTTAGCGATTTAATTTTAGTGGCTTGAAATGTATCTGAAACGTGATTGAAATGTATCTGGCCTATGTCTGGATATTTTGTTAATGTAATATCAAAGTTATATTTCAGCATTGCTAAGTATGAGCCAAACAGAGGAGAACTATTTCCTGAGGGGGACGGACTTCACCTTGATCTACAAGAGTTCATCCTGAAAGGTCTCCTAATTTGAGGATGGAAATCCTTGTGATTGAGGCAATGCAGCGTAGTTTCACGAGATTGATCCCTGGGATGGAGGGACTGTCATATGAGGAAAGATTGAAAATACTATGCTTGTATTCACTGGAGTTTAGATGAATGGGGGGGGGGGGGGGATTCTTATAGAAACATATAAAATTTTAAAAGGACTGGACAAGCTAGGTGCAGGAAAAACGTTTCCAATGTTGGGCGAGTCCAGAACCAGAGGCCACAGTCTTAGAATAAAGGGGAGGCCATTTAAGACTGAGGTGCGAAAAAACAATTTCACCCAGAGAGTTGGGAATTTGTGGAATTCACTGCCACAGAGGGCAGTGGAGGCCAAATCACTAGAGGGATTTAAGAGAGTTAGATAGAGGTCTAGGGGCTAGTGGAGTCAAGGGATATAGGAAGAAGACAGGCACGGTTTATTGATTGTGGATGATCAGCCATGATCACAATGAATGGCGGTGCAGACTCGAAGAGCTAAATGGCCTCCTCCTGCACCTATTTTCTATGAAAGAGGAGGGGGAGCTTTCTTGAACCCGCAGATGTAGTTTCAGGGTTAATTCTGGCTTGTAAACATCCAGAAATATTTAATACCTTATGGTTGCTTAGATACACTTTGTGAGAAAATTCTTTGTTGGAAAGATATTGGCATGTCTGTAAAAGATGGCAGGGCATCATAAATGTGCATTGGGAACTGGGGATTTGAGCCATATTCAGCTACTGATACTTGTCAGCTCACCGGCAACTCCACAAATCTTGTATCATCATCCTACAGCCCCTCGTTTTATATCCTCCTTTTGTGCTGTTCAAGTCACCAAAGTCTCAGTGAAACGGACTGCAGATTAATCAGGAAAAGAAAGAGTCAGTGTAAGCTTATAACCCTTTCCAAATGACACCGCTTCGTATGTTTTGGTTCTACTCCATTCCTTCTTTTAATTGAACTATATCTTGCTGATTCTTTCCACCAAAAATAGGCTGTATAATTAACACATTGTTCCTGGCCAAGCTGGCCATTCATGGGACACAGCGTCAGGCTGAAGAGGGCTCCGCCTAAACTGACTGCCTGCCTCTTTTCCAGGCTAACGTCCCTGCCCGGGGGTCCCTTGAGAAAGAACATGCAATGTCCACTGGCACAAAGGGGAATTTCCAAGACTGCTGGGCACCATTGAGGGTTAACTGTATCCTTGGGTGAGGATTGTGTCACATCCTGGCCGCAGATGTGAAGTAATAATGACATCGACACGTTATTAAGAGGTTGGTTGTTCTCCGTGTTTATTAACCCACACAGTCACAGCTTTCATCTTGGCTTACACAGCCCCACCCGATCTGATCTCCAGGTTATCTGATGCAGAGGTCATCTTATTTACATATCATCATCATGACTCATCGTCATGACATTCCTCCTTTACCAGACTTAAACTTTAAATGAATATGTATTCTTTCTAATATGCTTCCCAATTAAATTCTTACAAGACATATTTGTGTTCTCATTTGTGCTCCAATAACTTACAAACCGGATACATTACAACTACAAACAACTGCAACTTTTTACACTCTCGTACCCTTAATAACCTCCTTGCTCATAATAAACAATATTATAATAAACAGCATCATAATAACAGTATCATAATCTATAACACAAAATCGTTGTGTCACTTGGGAATTCTGCTTTCACGTTTTGGTTTACCAGTTGACACAGAAGCATCAGAGTCTGTTGAACCTACCAAAGTGTTGTCACCCAGACACCTTCTCTGCTCACCACCTGCATTGCAATGTGCTGCCTCTGGAACTCTGGTCACCACCTCAGAAAAGTTGTCTTGCCCCTCTGGATCCGTAACTCTTGGTGAATTTTGGGGTACCTCATTTTGAGAGTCCTTGGACACGTACTTTTTGATGATTTAAACATTCATATTGTAGATAACACCTTCTGGAGACTTGACTGTCACCATGCTCCCACTCCTCGATACAACATTGTATGTTTGGCAATGGTAAGGAGTGTCTATCTTACCATCATCATCTCGCATCATAAGCATATCATCCCCAGGCATTATTTCAGAGTGCCTGGCTCCTCATTTCAAGTCGGCATACCATTTTGCAGCACCTTTCTTTTCAGCATCACAGACTCTCATCTCCTGGTGTTCCATGATCTCTCGTACCTCTGGTATTTTACAGCGAATTTTCCTTCCAAACAAAGTTTCTGCTGGACTTTTCCCTGTCGTTGAGTGAGTGGTTGCCTGATATACAGCTACGTATGCTAACAGTGCCTCCTTCCAGTTTTCCCCTTCGGCATGGGCGATTCGTATCCTCTTCATCTATGGATTGGTTTTGTTTCTCTACTTCTCCGTTAGCTTGTGGCCATTTCGGAGTCACCTTGTGCTGATGGATACTTGTGATTCTCTTGTATTCAGCAAATGTCTCAGAAACAAACTGTGGTCCATTGTCGGAATACAATGTAACAGGCAACCCGTGTCTGGCGAAGATCTCTGCTCATGCTGTATGAAGATCTCTGCTAGTACAGTTTTTTTTCTGTAGTTGACTTCATCACTGCATACTCATAGTACCTACTATAGTAGTCTACCACTACCATAATTGACTCACCTGTTGGATGTGGTCCAAGAAAGTTAACAGCTATGTCGACCCATGGTCCTGTTGGCAACTTTGTACTTCTAATTGGTTCTGGTGGGTTGCTCCTGCTTGTGATTTGGCATCCGTGACATGTCTTGACAAATTTTTCAGCATCTTTCTCACAACCTGGTCACCACACTTTGCTCCGTAAATTCTGTTTAGTACCGACAATGCCTAAATGTCCTTCATGTGCTAATGACACGCTCCTTGGTCGTAGTCTCTGCGGGATCACCAATCTGCTACCTCTCAGCACACACTGACCAATTACACAAAGTTCATCTTTTGTGGGAACATATGCTTTGTAAAGACATTGATCCCATTTCCCACTCTGTATGCGCTCTCTGATATCTTTGAGTTCAGGATCATGTTCTGATTCCCTTTCAACTTCTTTCGTTGTCACAGCTCCTGGCGTTGACTGAGTTGTGACAAATCACACAAAGTTCTCTGCTTCCCTCACTAGTGTGGATGTTGTTTCCAGCTGTTCATCTTTCAACACTCTCGACAGCGGGTCCGTGATGTTTGCCCGGCAATGTGGACGACTTTGTACTTGTACTGTTGGAGTCTCAGCACCCAATGTTCTATTCTGGCACACGACTTAGACCTTGTCGAATAGATAACTTCCAACGGCTTGTGATCTGTAACAAGTTCAAATTCAATGCCATACAAGCATGCATGGAACCTTTCACAGGCCCACACTAGTCCCAGTGCTTCTTTCTCTGTTTGAGAATACCTTCCCTCCACGCTGGTTAACAATTTACTGGCATACGCTATGATTCTGGGTCCATCTGCATGTGTCTGTACCAACACTGCTCCTAACATGACCGGACTAGCATCTGCTATGACATTTGTTGGTGCAGCTGTATCATAATATCCAAGGGTTTCTGCACTCATTAGACCCTGTTTCAGTGATTTGAACGCCTGTCTCTGTTCACTACCAAACCTGAATGGTACGTCTTTCCTGGTCAACTTTCTCAGTGGATCTGCCAGTGTAGCAAAATTTGGAATGAATTTTGCACAATAATTGACCAGTCCTAGAAAACTCCTCATCTCGGTTGCATTCTGAGGTTCACGTGCATCTGCAATAGCTTTCACTTTAGCTTTGGATGGATTCAGCCCTTCACTTGTCAGTCTGTGTCCCATGAAATCCATCTCAGAGACGCCAAACTTTCACTTGTGAGACCTGTAGCGATTCGCAGTGAGACCTGCTTCATGAAGTTTAGTCAACACTAGCTTCAACCTCCTGTCATGCTCTTCCCGACTTGATGCATGGAGAATGATGCTATCTGATATGTTTGCTACTCCTGGCACACCTTGAATCACTCTGTGGATTCCGTACTGATAGATCTCGGGAGCAGCATTCATTCCAAACATCAGTCTTTTGTATCGGTACAATCCGCAGTGAGTGACGAATGCTGCCACCTCCCTTGACTCTGGATGTAATTCCAACTGATGGCATCCCCACTTGAGATCAATTTTGGAAAACACTTTACTGGTTGATAACTCTTGTAGCACCTCATCAACCATAGGAATTGGGTGTCTTTCTCTGATTATTGCAATCCCCAATCCAAATCATTCAATTTTCCAATCCCTTGGAATACTGAATGAAATTCCTGCCTCATGTCATCATATGACTGCACTGAATTGACATGCACTCCAATATGAAGCACTCCCAGCTCTTGAGCTGTGTTTCTACTCAGCAGAGGCTCTCCCTTCTCCTCTACCACCACAAATTCTGCTTCAGTTTATCTCCGACCTACTTTAGCCACGAAACATCCAATGATCTGCAATGGTTTAGTTGCGGTGTATGGATATAACTTCCTACTACACCTCCTTGACGTGCACTTGATTTTCTGCAGTTTCAAGCATTCCCAAAGTGATCTGTCGCTACCAAAATTTACAATCACTGGCATTGTAACACCTCCGATGGTTGCAATTTTCTCATGATGGCTATCATTCAATGCAAACTGATAATTCCTTTTAACAGCATGCTCACCAGCTTCAACACTGTCTTCATCATTTCCGACATCACCTTCTATGTGATGGACATGGTCCTTCTTTTTATGCCAAGGTCTGTCTTTCTTTTCACTGGACTTCCCTTTCTTGATGGAATCACTTGTCTTGTCTTTGGTCTTACTTTTACATTTCTTTGCAAAATGATCTTTATCTCCCCATTTCCTACATGTTCTACCTTTTGCTGGACAACATGCATCTTTCCCTATGTGACCATTGTTGCCACACCTGTAACACTCGATCTCACGTTCAGCCATACTTCTTGGTCTACCGTAGGACAACTGGTTAACTTGACCAGTCTTGGAATCTTTCAATTTCATGCTGTGAAATTGGTCCTCAACAGCTTCCAGTGCTGCAACAATCGACAAAGCATCATAAAGCACTCATCGCCCTTTTCTGGCAGCTTTCTCCTGAGCTTGTCTGACATGCAATGCTGGAAAACCTGATCAAATATCTGGTTTTCCACATCTGCAGCTATATATTTGCTTCCTACAGACACCTGTCTGAGCCTCGTCACAAATTGAGCAACAGTCTCGCCCTCTTCCTGCATTGTTTTACGGAATAAATGGCATTGAAATGCAGCGTTCGGCACCACCACATAATGACTGTTTTCTTATAGTCCTCCTTCATGCCGGTGTCCAGGATTGTTTAACAATTTTTCAAACTGCTGACCTCACAGTGAAACGAAGCAACGCTCTCCGTTGCGCCTTCTGCCCCGGCGTACTTTCATCAAGAAAGAGCCCTCGACTGTCAGTGTAAGCTTCGAATTGCTCCAGCCGAGCATTCCACTCCACGCCGATGGTATTTGCATCACCCGTCGGATTGAAGTGTGCAACTCCACGTATCAGCTCCAGCGACCGCCATTTTAAAAGAAAAATCATTTACCAGCTCGAAGCCACGGATTCAGAATCCAAAATATACAAAATATACAAATATCCGAATTATCCGAAATATCCTCATCGCCAATGTCACATCCTGGCCGCAGATGTGAAGTAATAATGATATTGACACATTATTAAGAGGTTACATTTGTTGTACTCCATGTTTATTAACTCACACAGTCACAGCTTTCATCTTGGCTTACACAGCCCACCCAATCTGATCTCCAGGTCATCTGATACATCGTCATGACAGATTGTAACATGATATTTAGTAATAAGAATATTTGGTGATTTTTGTATTATGGTGGTGGGTGCATTGTTATTGTTTGTTTTGTAAATATTCTTATTGTAAATAATTGAATAAAGTTAGTTTTGATTTAAAAAAAGACACAATGTTCCTCTCGGGTGAGGCAGCATCTATGGAACGAAGGAAATTGGTAACGTTTCGGGTCGAAACCCTTCTTTTTCAGGCATCTTTCTTAAACAATGTTCCTAGCCCTGTACAATAGGCTCCAGTACTTGCTCCTTGTCATGAGTTACTGGGCTTCAAATATTAATCGGCTAATGCTATCTTAATCTCCCTTTCACTGCTTTCAGTTTTGTTTGTTGGAGAGTTAATGGGTAGACTGCGTGACCTTTAATCAAATTTGCAAGTGCCGTTTGCACTGGGATTCTGCCACAAGGGAGTGAGCAGTGATTAGGGTAGGAGCTCAAGTGGAACAACCTGTTATGGGCGGAAAATTAATAGGTTGCAGAGGATATGAGCTTACGTATTATTGAACAAAAGATTTCAGTTACATGTTCCATCTCAGCTCACTTAATAAATTGAGGTGTCAAGGAAATATGGAAAGCCATTGCTAGAGAACAGGAATATAATTCAATATGACGTAAATCATTTGTCCAACGTGTGGTGGATATTTGATGGCAGACATAAGGAACTACATATATGGATTGTTGCAGTAACAAGCAAAGAAACAATCTTTACATCTTACGTAAAGTGCATTTAAAAATATGAAATATATCTACCGACTCATTCATATTTTTAATTTTGGCAATAGATGTGAATATATTTTTCACAGTTCATTTAACTGGAATATACAAACAGCTAAAGAACACTGCAGCTCAGGGAACTTTATGGATCCAATTGAATCAGCTCTGTGCAACATCCTTCTTAATGCACATTAGTGTCACAATGTTCTTTAAGTCAACCATTTAACTGATGTACAATCACTGGAGTGAGGCTTCCACTGCTCTATCATGTACCTGCAGTGGTGTTCATCTGATGTCAACAGGCTTCATGTTTATTGTTTGAAAATCTTTCTTTCCTTACTCTTTTTTTTTCCTCCTCCATGTTTTTCTCTACTTTTTCTCTGAAGGAGTTGTGGAACCTCTCAGGATTCAAATAGATCCTAGTAACTTGCAAACTTACCATCCCTCTATTGTAAGTAGAGATGAATGTCAACAATTCATTGTGTTTGTGGGGAAAATTGGAGCTCAATCCCATTTACATCCATGCATGTTGTTTAGATCAGGCATATTCCTCTAATATAGAAAATATTACTGCCTCTTGTGGCCACTTTGACTGAAGTCTTTCTTTGAGTGGTCGGGCAAGGATCAGTCCATGCTTTTTGGTAAGTTTGGAAGATTTACATCCACATATCCAATGCTAACTAATGTTGGCAGTGCACAACCTAGAAATACATTGAGGATTTGTTTTTGAGAATAGATCAAAGAGTATGTCCAGCTCCGGGAGAGAAATTCAGCATCTTCACAATAATTGGATACAAGTACATTTTTTTAAATTTACTTTTGGATTCAAAATTACAACAGATGCCATGTTACAAAAGATGGCTCTAAAGATAGTTGAATTGATTTGTTCTATTGATAATTGTCACAATAACATGGAATGAAACTATTTGACTACATCATCCAACAAGGAAATTGAAGAATCATTCTCAAACTTGGTAGCCCTCAAACATGTGTAGCTATTCGACATCTGCTACGTGATGACATGACAGCAGTAATTTTAATCATGGTTCCACCTGAGACTCATTCCCAATGTTGACTGGGGTCAGGAAAGGCTGTGTATCCTAAGTTATCCTTAAAATGTTACCTTGCATCCAGCAAGCTGTCTAATAGAGGGGAAATAATCTACAGGATGAATGGAATGAATGGGAAACTGTCTAACCTACATCACTCTGCACAGAAACTAATGTTGATCCAATCTCATTCAGGGACTTGGACTATATAGATGACCCTTACTTCTGTGCAAATTTGAATGACAAGTTCTCAGTCATCTTTGAATTGTCCACTGAAGTTTAAAAGAAAATGGCCCTTGCATTAAACAATTGCAAATCAAACATTCTCCACCAACTTGACCTCTCCTGATAACAGCACACCATGACCACAAAATGGTACATGTTCTGGAGTGAGACAATTTGATTCATGATATGTGATATAGTTTGCGTCAGCAGCTTTTTTTGTCTGCCAACAGGATGTCATCAATATTACTGTTTCCTGTTGCACCTGGAATCTGAGCAGTCCTGTAATTGGAGTTGTAAAAGTGAGCCCAGACTACTCTTTAAGGCTTCTTCCTCAATATTGTCTAACCAGGCAAGTATCAGTGTCAATTAAAGCATAATTGCTATTGTTGAAATAAGTTTGTCCTGTTTGCAGCTTGTTGGAAAGTCGTGGACTCCTTCCTTCTTTTTAACCAAAAATATATGTATTTATTCGAGTATTTACAATACTATTCACAATACAAAAGAATGCAGAACAAAACCCACCACCACAATACAAGTAAAACAAATATTCTTCAATATCAAATATGCTATTAATCAACTGTTTCCCCATCCTTATTAAGGGTGCATTCCACACACCCCATGGTGCCCAACGGTCCCAGAAATCCCACAGGATGCCCATGGACAGCGCATAGTCCCTCTCTAACGCTGCAAAAGGGGCAGGCAGCCAACAGGTTACTTGGTCAGTAAGGCTTGCAGGGAATGATTGGCTCTCTTTAATACCAGCTTGCCTGGTGCTGTGCCGCTGCACTATAAAATGCAGAACAATTAGGCACTCAGGAGGTGCATCTGCGGATTCTTTACAAAAGTGACAAAGCATAATGATTTTATTCATAATGCTGGCACATAGGCATAAATTAGACATATGAATTAGGATTTTATAACATGGCAAGAGGTTACGCAACTCATTATGCCTATGCTAAATCTCGGAAAAAACTGTTTGTTTCATCCCAACTTTTTTACATTAAGGTGCAAATCGTTATCAGAATTGCATCAATTTAGCATGGATTTTGAAACTATCATTTCACTCAAATGGCCATAATACTGTCAGCCACAAATGCTTTATGTTAAGGCTGAGTTAGCTGTTGCACAGGCAGAGCTTCTAAGCTGCTATTTATTAATGTGTATGACAATGCAGTCTATCTTTGAAACAGAAACTATGAATTATCCAACACAAATTAGTTTTGTGCATGATTTTACAAATATTTAGAAAACAATGTCTGTATTCTCATCAAACTATGACCTTCCTTTTGGAATATGCTGCCTTTGTATTGTGATCAGAATTTAACTCGGTGTAGATTTTTCCATAATTCATGTGTATTCTATAAGGTTTTTAGTTGGCCTTGGAACACCAACACTTCAATTATTTAAATTGGCATATTAGTAACCCAGAATCACTGAATGTGGATTGCTAAAAGAAAATTGAGATTGTACCTCATGAACCTCTATTTATTATCAACTGAATAACAAATCAATGAAGGTCTATGATGGGTCATTACACATACCTAATTCTGATAAAGGAGCTGTTTTTAACTATGTAAAAAAGAACTGCTGGTTTACGCCGAAGATAGAAATAAAATGCTGGAGTACCACAGTGGAACAAGTAGCATTTCTGGATAGAAGGAATGGGTGACATTTCGTGTCACAACTCTTCATCAGACTTAGTCAGGGGAGAGGGAGACACAGACATAAGGACGGTGAAAACGAGACATCAAAAGAGATGAGGTTCAATGAAAATGAAGGATAGATCATTGTTAGCTAGGAGAAGGTGACAACAAAGCAAACAGAGATAAAATGTAATCGATAATAATCAGACTGGTCGGATACTGTCCTCCCCCTTCCCAGTTCTCCGTCCAGTCTGACTGTTCCCCATTACATCTGTGTCTCCCTATCCCCTGACTCTCAGTCTAAAGAAGGGTCTCGACTCGAAACATTAACCATTCCTTCTAATCAGAGATGCTGCCTGTCCCGCTGAGTTACTCCAGCATTTTGTGTCTATCTTCTGTTTTTAACTGTTCTTTTTATGAGGAAATGGATCTTACTTAACAAAATTGCCCACAAAATACAAAAGAGAAAAAGAGAAAATGAAAACACTGTACACAGCACAGAATGATACGATAGAGAAACCGCCCATTAGGCCCATTCCATTTAAAAGAGCAACTCATTTAGTCCCATTTCCTTGCTGCACCCAAACTACTGTGTTACCACTGTGTTCACGGACCAATATAACTATTGTGCCCTCAAACATATTTTTTAATGTATATAAATTCTCTTTCGAAAATTGCTATTTAACCTGCTCCAATTTGTATCAGACATGTTTTCCAGATTATAAAGACTCACAATGTGAAACAAATGTGAGGGGCGGTACAGTGGCACAGCGGTAGAGTTGCTGCCTTACAGCAAATGCAGCACCGGAGACCCGGGTTTGATCCCGACTACGGGTGCTGTCTGTACGGAGTTTGTACGTTCTCCCCGCGACCTGGGTGGATTTTCTCCAAGATCTTCGGTTTCTTCCCACACTCCAAAGATGTACAGACTTGTAGGTTAATTGGCTTGGTAAATGTAAAAATTGTCCCTAGTGTGTGCAGGATAGTGTTAATATTATTAACAGATGTTATTGCTTTGCTTGGTTTGTATTCTACAAAGTATCAGAGAGATATCCCAATATAAATTCACTTGCCAGACTTACACATTCAATCTATGCCTGAGAGTACATTTGAGTACTGCATAGAGTTATTTTGCAAAGCAGTTGCCCAATTTTTGTTTGTTCTCTGCAATGTAAAGTAGGCAGTATTAGATGTCAAAATGCAATATTCTAGAGTGAATGTGGTACAAGTATATTTTTCTCTCATTGATAAAGTGGGACCACTGACAGTAGGAAAATAAATAAAAAGAGCAGATAATGGATCTGATGTTCTTGGGGTAAAATTGCATTAGGGAGGCATTCGATGTGACTCGACCAGGGTGTCACAGAGGGAATAGATTTTTTAAGACTCCTAAAGTTAGGAGTAGAGCAATGTTTGACCTTGGAACAATGGATTTCCAGCCACATGATCCCTTCAGCTACAGTGAAAAGTTTGTGTTGCATGTTAACCAGTCAGTGGAAAGGCAATACATTATTATAATTGAGTTATTCACAGTGTACAGATACATGACAAAGGGAAAAATGTGAATAATGTTTAGTGCAAGATAAAGTCCAGTAAAGTCTGATCAAAGATAGTCCGAGGATCTCCAATGAAGTAGATAGTAGCTTGGGACTGCTCTCCAGTTGTTGATAGGATGGTTCAATTGCCTGATACCAGCTGGGAAGAAACTGTCCCTGAAACTGGAGGTGTGCATTTTCATATTTCTATACCTCTCCTTGGAGTCATCTTGGTGCTTTATGACAGTCAGCTCCAGATCCTGTTTCTAAAGTAAACACAAAATGACCCATAATGATGAAAAACACTGGGAGTAATCTGCTCAGGAGGAGACGCATGCAAACAATGTGTATTTCAGACAAAGTCAGTTAGGTAAAGAGTTGTCATGAGGACAATATTACGTACAAACAAGATAATTTGTAAAGGATTATTTTCAGACTTAGATTCTTAACAAATTTAATGTTTTAAACTCCAGTTCCTCAGGTTTTCAACCGTCTTGCATTAGTTTTTCTTTTGTCTTTCAGTTCATGAACCAACATAAAGTTATGAACTTTAATAGAAGGAAATACAAACTAAGTAGGGATGATTTTTATGATTGGCATGGGCATATTTGAGGGGTAACAGATCTCAAAATATTCAGCAGGTCAGGCAACAACTGTAGAAAATGCAATGGAGTAATATTTCAGGCCCAAGATCTTTCACCTGTACTAGGAAAAGTTAACAATTAAAGAGAAAAGGGGAAATCTTTTAGGACCGAGATGAGAAAAACATTTTTCACACATAGAGTGGTGAATCTCTGGAATTCTCTGCCACAGAAGGTAGTTGAGGCCAGTTCATTGGCTATATTTAAGAGGGAGTTAGATGTGGCCCTTGGGGCTAAAGTTATCAGGGGGTATGGAGAGAAGGCAGGTACAGGATACTGAGTTGGATGATCAGACATGATCATATTGAATGGCGGTGCAGGCTTGAAGGGCCGAATGGCCTACTCCTTCACCTATATTCTATGTTTCTATGTTTTAAATTGTTAAATGAGGGGAGATGAAAAGACAACAAATGGAATATGTGTAGACACAAGGAACTGTAGTTGCTTGTTTACACAAAAGGATACAAAGTGCTGGAGTAACTCAACTGGTCAGGCAGTATCTCTGGAGAACATGGACAGGTGGCATTTCAGGTTGGGACCCTTTTACTGAAGAATGGTCCCATCCTGAAATATCACCTATCAGTGTTTTCAAGAGATGCTGCCTGAACCATTGAGTTACTCCAGCACTTTATGATCTTAAATAGAATATATGTGAAGGTTCAAAGGTTTATTTATTAGTCACCTAGGTGTAGTGCAATTCTTGTTGCCAATGCAGCATATAAAAAAAGAATACAAACATGACAATAATAAAGAACTTTAAGATAAAAAACACCCCCCCACAATGGTTTCCATTATGAGGGAATGCACTAAGTCCAGGCCCATCCCCATGTCCACCCATAGTCGGGCCTATTTGAGGCCTCCGCAGTCGCCTCTACGGAGGCCCGATGTTCTAGGCCGTTCTCGCTGGGTGACGGTGCTCCGGGGTCGGGAGAATCTTCTCAGCGGCATGGGACACCTGGAACGGCTGCCTCCTTACTCGATACCGCGGCTTCTGAAGCCAACAAGGCCGCACCGGATCGAGCTCCACAACTGGCGATCTCAGCAAGAAATCCCAAGCTCCCGATGTTAACGTTCAGCGCCGCCGCCCGCAGCTGGCTGCTCCACAGACCCGCAGCTCCGCGATGTTTGATCGGCAGTCCCAGCACACCGGAGCTCCAGTGCGGTGACATGGGCAAGGTATCGCCCGGTCCGCTCCGCGATAGCCCTCCTGTGCTGTGCCGCCGCGAAGCCGAGGTTCTGGGCGGTCGGTCCCCTCAGGAAACACCGCTCCAGGCTCGCTGGTAGCCGCAAGGATGGATCGATGGTGCAGCCTGGAGAAAAGCTGCCTCTCCGACAAGGTAGGGACCCTGAAAGGTAGTTTCCCCCTTCCCCACCTCCCACATAAAAAAGACTAGAACTCCAGAACAAAAACACTTTAACTAACTAAAAATAAAAAAAGAGATGAAAAAACAGACAGCTGCAGGCTGGGCAGCCATACCATACAGTAGGTATGTTACAAAACCTACCTGAATCGTGGCTGAGAATCTGCCCTACCCCGTGTGCGCGATTTTGGCGCTGTTTAGAGGGGGCGGGTTTAAAACGCAATTTTTACTAGGCTGTTGCAATCGAAAATGTTCAGCCTAGTAAATCATTAACGGAAAATCGCTGAAAGACCCCGTCGCAAAAGGTATTATTAGTTTTTATGGCCTTGTATAATAGTTATAGTAGTTTAAAAATCACTCTCTCAACCCGCAACCTCCCGCAGCCCCAGGGTTTTATAAAGCAAACAATTAAAGGTATGTACCTTATTTTTACATTAAAAGGGGCTTCTTAAGAACCCTGTATATAAAGTTTTCTATAGCGAGTAGCTCATTTTGGGCTCTTTATATCCCGCAGTATTTTTCTGGGCATTTGAGGGCACAAATCCAGCGCAATGTGAACGTTCTAAACCAGCGCGTTCACAGGATCCCACTAGAAAGCTGATTTAAATTGACTTTAATTTACAGCAATTGAACACTAAATTCCTTCCATTTGGCCTATAAATTGATATAAATGAGATTTAAAAATCATGTTTTATTGTGAATTATTTGTGAATATTATTTGGACACTTAGGCTATTTAAAAATGTTAATCATTTATTAAGAAATGGATAGATGTTTAGATCTAGTAATTGAAGTTTGAAATTAGCTACAATTGGGTAACTAACTAATTATATGCTTTAATTTCAGGTCATCCAAGTAAGATTATTTTATATTTGTTTCAGAATGCTTCAATCTATGATAACTGATAATTTCATTCAGTTCTCTTAATTTTTAAGAAGGATATGGGCTTTTGACTGTCCATGATCACAGCATTTTTGTTATGTCCATAGAAAATCAATAGGGAACAAGATGCTAATTTCCAAGTATGAAAATGGCCATACCTTTTTAAATACTTGAGATATGAAAGTGAATTAGGTGTCAAATTAAACTTATTTTTATGCTTTATCTGATGGGATAAATTGCAGACTTGTTTTTTTAAATCTCAAAATTTTGTAACATTGCTACTCAATGGTTCTTTATTTTCATATATGAACTGCACAATGAAATTCTTGCGCCCGTCACCATGTTTTGGTGCCATTTACACAAATAAAAGAAAAAATCCAAAGTCCAAATTCCAGTCCACATGTTGGATGAAATGGAGCACAAGGTGAGCCCAGACAATCCATGAGCTGCTGCAGCGCCTTCTCCATTGCCTCCAGTTCGGGCCGCCAACTCACATCCCTCTCAATGCCCAACCACCTCTGTGTCCAAAAGGGCACCTCCTACAGCCATCTTTAAAGTCAATGGACGCAATACCCCAGTACATCTCCTACCGACCCATTCTTTGCGTGGTCCTTTTTCATGGTCGCCTTCCACTGATGAGTCATGAATGCAGTGGTCAGCCAAAGTCATCAAAGACACACACCATCCTGGCCACACACTCATTTCACCATTGCCATCAGGAAGGAAGTACAGCAGCTTGAAAACGGTAATATCCAGGTTCAGGAACAGCTTCATCACTACAGCCATCAGGCTATTAAACACAACAACGATAAGCTCTGAGCTCTGAACTGCAAAATACTATATTATTATTGCACTATATTTGTTATCTGTTGAACTTTTTTTTTCTCTCTTCGCCCGTTATATACTATGTTTACATATTCGCATATTCTGTTTTGCTGCAGCAAGCAAGAATTTCATTGTCCTATCTGGGAAATATGACAATGAAACACTCTTGTCTTGTCTTGTCTTGTCTTGTCTTGTCTTGTCTTGTCTTGTCTTGTCTTGTCTTGTCTTGTCTTGTCTTGTCTTGGTCCTTTCCAAATGTTGAAAGGCGAGAGGGATGGGGTAAACTGTCTCTGGAGGTCGGATTTAATTGAAAGAGAAATTCTGAAAGGACATTAATTGAATCTGTAGGCTGGAGGATGGAAGTATGGTCAAAAGGAACGTTATCCTTGCTCTAAGTTGAAGCTGAATTGATTGTGGGCAGAATTAATTTGAATGAATATAGAAGCAGAACTAAAGCAAAAGAACAAAAGCAAAACTAGTATTTAACTCTCGGAAAATTGGTGGTGGACCTGTATGTGACCTCCAGTACCACTCCTGGCAGTACATTCCAGGCATCCCCCACACATCCTCTTTAAACTCCTCTCATTTTATGACCACTAATCTTTAACATTTCTGGTACTGCCAATCCTTGCGTAAAAGTTCTGCAATTTCTTTATCTGAGCAGTTGATAAACATGTTTTACCCCAGATCTATTTTTGCACCTCTCCCTTCCATTCTTTTTTTGAAAGATCTTATTCCAATTCTTTCAAAGCAATTAACGGGGCAGACACACAGTTTTTACAGTGTGATTTGCACTATTGACGCCAATTTTACATCTGAGTCACAGGTTGTGGGTGTAGATCCACCTCCAACATTTGAGTAGGTATTCTAAAATGATATTGCATCATGAGCAAAATAAGTGAATTAGCACAATACAAAAGCATTGTTTCAATTGTTTGAGGAAGTTCGCCCCTGTTTTGGTCTTTAGCTCCATTTTGTAAAATGTATTTCAGTTCAGTACTAAGACAATGCTTCCTTGTGGGAAAATAAAATAGTAATTTTCCCTCCGAGTGTGTCTCTCCTTATGCTGTACCCTCCTCTAGCCCTTCAACATACGTACACACCTCCACCATTCCTTAATGACATTTCACACATTTTAATTACAAAATATTGCAGACATGCCTTCAACTGCCAAGAAGTTATGCTCTTGAATTCCCTTTTAAGCTTTTCTATTTCACTTGGTTTATTTCCTCCTGTAACACATTCAGAATTGGTTCAATGATTCAATGGTACTTTGAAGATAGACACAAAATGCTGGAGTAACTCAGAATGCACTGGAGAAGGGTCTCAAACCGAAATTCCTTCTCACCAGATATGCTGCCTGTCCCACTGAGTTACTGCAGCATTTTGTTTCTATCTTGGGTGTAAACCAGCATCTGCAGTTCCTTCCCATGCAATGGTACTTTGAATTGGATTACTATTGTCATGTACCAAGATACAGTGAAAATGTTTGGTTGAGTGCCGTCCAGGCAAATCATAACCATACATATCGTAGCAGGTAGCACAAAATATTTTAAAAACCAGAGTACAGAATATAGAATAGAGTTTTAGAGAAAGTAAATGTACAAAACAATATGACAACCACAATGAGGAAAATCAGGAGGTCAAAAATTCATCGTAAGCACATGAGGGGTCCATTCAAGAGTCAGAATATAGTAGGAAATAAGCTGTTCTTGAATTTGTTGGTATGACACAAAGCTGGGTGGCAGTGTGAGCTGGGGAGGAGGATGCTATGAGGTTGCAGGGTGATTTGGACAGGCTGGGTGGGTGGGAGATGTATGGCAGATCACCAGCTGCGGGCTGCGGGTCTGCGGAGCGGAGCGGGCGGCGCCGTCTTTAACATCGGGAGCCTGGGAGCTCCAACCCGGTGCGTCCCTGTCGGCTTCGGAAGCTGACAATCCCCTGCTAGGAAGCGGCCGTTCCGGGTGGCCCAGCCACTGTGAGGACTCTCTCGACGCCGGGGCAACTCCACCCGGCCAGAACGGCCAGGAACATCGGGCCTCCGTAGAGGCAATAGCGGTGACCTCAAATAGGCCTGACTTCTGGGAGAACTGGGGTTGGGGACTGGACTTTGTGCCTTCCCCCACAGTGGTAACCATTGTGGGGGGATGATTTTTCTGTGTGTAGTTACTATGTTAGTCTGTGTCCAAGATGGCTGTCGGAAGAGAGAGTGGTCGCTGGCGTGCTTTAGCTGCCGCTGCTCTCCCTTCACATTGTGTTTTTTGATTTTTTTTTGATTTTGTGTCTTTGGAGCGATTTCAATCTATAATGTGTATATTGATGATGTCATTATTTATTTTTCTCCGACTATATGCTTTTTTTCTCTTCTGTTAATCTTTGTAAGGTGTCCTTGAGATTTGAAAGGCGCCCTAAAATAAAATTTATTATTATTATTGTTCATTGAGTCGTAATTTCCATCCTTTTTTTAGAATTGCACTGCACCCTCTCATCGCTTTTCCACCATCGCTGTCGATCCCCAGCTTATGACAGACCTTGAATGCATTGCCATTGCTTAGCTCAATAATCATCACTGCAAAACTACCCTCACACTCTATCTCTCGAAATGTATTAAATCCATTACATGAAGTAGTAAATCTCTGTTTAAGCCTGGCCTAAAGATAAAGCATTTTATTGTGTGTGCATTAATTAAAAAATGATTTAAAATATAATCTAGTCAGTACTTCAGAATTTAATTCAAATTACGATTTACAGATTTTAAAAGAACTCATTAAAAATGAGTGTCCTTTTACAATATGTGATTTTTTTTGTGCTCGATTTGATAAAAGAAGGTATGGAAGAATCTCTATTGTTTAACTGAACTGAGGCTGCCTGTTGCTAATTGCATTATTGCACTCTGTTGGAGGTGGCCTAGTTCCATACTTTAACGTTCCAAAAAACTGTGAAGTAGAAATGAAGAGCACAACCAGTATATTGATTGCCATCTAACATCTTGAGCTTTAAGCCATCATTTTATCTATAGAAAAACATTTAAGAAAGTGAAAGAAAAATAACAAATACTTCTCACTCTATCCCTTCTACTTTCCTTAACTTGTTCCATAGACACAGCTAACAGTCACTTTCCAGATGGGAAATGCTGCATATCTAACTGGCCATTAAAGCCATAGAGTCATACAGCATGGAAACAAGCCCTTTGGCCCAACATAGAAACATAGAAACATAGAAAATAGGTGCAGGAGTAGGCCATTCGGCCCTTCGAGCCTGCACCGCCATTCAATATGATCATGGCTGATAATCCAACTCAGTTTCCTGTACCTGCCTTCTCTCCATACCCCCTGATCCCTTTAGCCACAAGGGCCACATCTAACTCCCTCTTAAATATAGTCAATGAACTGGCCTCAACTACCTTCTGTGGCAGAGAATTCCAGAGATTCACTACTCTCTGTGTGAAAAAAGTTTTCCTCATCTCGGTCCTAAAAAAATTCCCCCTTATCCTTAAACTGTGACCTCTTGTTCTGGACTTCCCCAACATCGGGAAAAATCTTCCTGCATCTAGCCTGTCAAAACCCTTAAGAATTTTGTACATTTCTATAAGATCCCCCCTCAACTTCTAAATTCTAGCAAGTACAAACCCAGTCTATCCAGTCTTTCTTCATATGAAAGTCCTGACATCCCAGGAATCAGTCTGGTGAACCTTCTCTGTACTCTCTCGATGGCAAGAATGTCTTTCCTCAGATTAGGAGACCAAAACTGTACGCAATACTCCAGGTGTGGCCTCACCAAGACCCTGTACAACTGCAGTAGAACCTCCCTGCTCCTATACTCAAATCCTTTTGCTATGAATGCTAACATACCATTCACTTTCTTCACTGCCTGCTGTACCTGCATGCCTACTTTTAATGACTGGTGTGCAATGACACCTAGGTCTCGTTGCATTTCCCCCTTTCCTAATTGGCCACCATTCAGATAATAGTCTACTTTCCTGTTTTTGCCACCAAAGTGGATAACCTCACATTTATCCACATTATACTGCATCTGCCATGCATTTGCCCACTCACCCAGCCTATCCAAGTCAACTTGCAGCCTCCTAGCATCCTCCACACAGCTAACACCGCCCCCAGCTTCGTGTCATCCGCAAACTTGGAGATGTTGCATTCAATTCTACGTCCAATTCATTAATATATATCGTAAATAGCTGGGGTCACAGCACTGAGCCTTGCGGTACCCAACTAGTCACTGCCTGCCATTGTGAAAAGGACCCGTTTACTCCTACTGTTTGCTTCCTGTCTGCCAACCAGTTCTCTATCCACATCAATACTGAACCCCTAATACCATGTGCTTTAAGTTTGTATTTTAATCTCTTATGTGGGACCTTGTCGAAAGCCTTCTGAAAGTCCAGATATAACACATCCACTGGTTCTCCCTTATCCACTCTACTAGTTACATCCTCGAAAAATTCTATAGGATTCAGCAGACATGATTTACCTCCCATAAATCCATGCTGACTTTGTCCAATGATTTCACCACTTTCCAAATGTGTTGCTATCCCATCTTTAATAACTGATTCTAGCAGTTTCCCCACTACCGATGTTAGACTAACTGGTCTGTAATTCCCCGTTTTCTCTCTCCCTCCCTTTATAAAAAGTGCGGTTACATTAGCTACCCTCCAATCCTCAGGAACTACTCCAGAACCTAAAGAGTTTTGAAAAATTATCACTAATGCATCCACTATTTCTGGGGCTACTTCCTTAAGCACTTTGGGATGCAGCCTATCAGGCCCCGGTGATTTATCGGCCTTTAATCCATTCAATTTACCTAACACCACTTCCCGGCTAACCTGGATTCACTCAGTTCCTCCATCTCATTTGACCCCCGGACCCCTGCTATTTCCGACAGATTATTTATGTCTTCCTTAGTGAAGACAGAACCAAAGTAGTTATTCAATTGGTCTGCCATGACCTTGTTCCCCATGATCAATTCACCTGTTTCTGACTGCAAGGGACTTACATTTGTTTTAACTAATCTTTTTCTCTTCACATATCTATAAAAGCTTTTGCAGTCAGTTTTTATGTCCCCTGCCAGTTTTCTTTCATAATCTATTTTCCCTTTCCAAATTAAGCCCTTTGTCCTCCTCTGCTGGACTGAATTTCTCCCAGTCCTCTGGTAGGCTGTTTTTTCTGGCTAATTTGTTCGCACCATCTTTTGTTTTGATACTATCCCTGATTTCCCTTATAATCCACGGATGCACTACCTTCCCTGATTTATTTTTTTGCCAAACTGGGACGAACAATTGTTGTAGTTCATCCATGCAGTCTTTAAATGCGTTCCATTGCATATCCACCGTCAACCCATTAAGAATAATTTGTCAGTCTATCTTGGGCAATTCACGTCTCATACCCTCAAAGTTACCTTTCTTTAAGTTCAGAACCATTGTTTCTGAATTAACTACGTCACTCTCCATCCTAATGAAGAACTCAACCATATTATGGTCACTCTTGCCCAAGGGGCCACGCACAACAAGACTGCTAATTAACCCTTCCTCATTACTCAATACCCAATCTAAAATAACCTGCTCTCTCATTGGTTCATCTACATGTTGGTTTAGAAAACTATCATGCATACATTCCAAGAAATCCTCTTCCTCAGCACACTTGCCAATTTGATTCACCCAATCTATATGTAGATTGAAGTCACCCATTATAACTGTTTTACCTTTGCTGCACGCATTTCTAATTTCCTGTTTGATGCCATCCTCAACTCCACTACTACTGTTAGGTGGCCTGTACACAACTCCCACTAGCGTTTTCTGCCCCTTAGTGTTTCGCAGCTCTACCCATATCGATTCCACATCCCCCAAGCTAATGTCCTTCCTTTCTATTGCGTTAATCTGCTCTCTAACCAGCAACGCTACCCCACCTCCTTTCCCTTTCTGTTTATCCCTCCTGAATATTGAATATCCTTGGATGTTTAGCTCCCAGCCTTGGTCACCCTGGAGCCATGTCTCCGTGATCCCAACTATATCATAGTCATTATTAGCTATCTGCACATTCAACTCATCCACCTTATTATGAATGCTCCTTGCATTGAGACACAAAGCCTTCAGGCTTGTTTTTACAACACTCTTACCCCTTATACAATTATGTTGAAAAGTGGCCCCTTTTGATTTTAGCCTTGGATTTGTCTGCCTGCCACTTTTACTTTTCACCTTGCTACCTATTGCTTCTACCCTCATTTTACACCACTCTGTCTCTACGCTCACACATTTAAGCAACCCTTTCCCTTTAATACCATCCTCAACGATCCCATTTGACACCCCACCCCCCTTATTCAGTTTAAAACAACCCGTGTAGCAATGGCAAACCTGCCTGCCAGAATGCTGGTCCCCCACCTGTTAAGATGCAATCCGTCCCCTTTGTACAGTTCCCGCTTACTCCAAAACAGATCCCAGTGATCTATGAATCTAAATCCCTGCCCCGTGCACCAGTTCCAAAGCCACACATTCAGGTCCCGTATCTCCCTGTTCCTGCTCTCGCCAGCACGAGGAACTGGAAGCAGACCGGAGATAACAACCCTGGAGGTCCTGCTTTGCAGCATTTTTCCGAGCTCTCTAAAGTCACGCTGCAGAATATTCATCCCCTTCTTTCCGACATTGTTTGTGCCGACATGCAATACCACTTCCGGCTGTTCACCTTCGCCCTTGAGCATTTTCTGCAACTTGCCCATGCCGAACAAGATGCCCCATCTACACTTGTCCCACCTGCCTTTGTTTGGCCCATATTCCTCTAAATCTTTCCTATCCATGTGTGTCCAAATATGTTTTAAATTTTGTCATAGTAACTGCCAGAACTATCTCCTCCAGCAACTCGTTCCATATATCCACTATATATCCAGCCAACTATGTGAAAAAGTTGGCTGTCCGGTTCATATTTAATGTTTCCCCTCTCACCTTAAATCCATGTCTTCTGGTTCTTGATTCCCCTACTATGGGTAAAATATTCTGTTCATTCACTGTTTATATATTCCCCCCATGATGTTATACCCTCATGAATCATGATGATGCTTTTCAGGCACTGATGAGATTACATTTTGAATATTGTGAACAGTTTTGGGTCCCATATCTCAGTAAGGATGTTAGTAATAGGTCTGAAACATTGCCTATTTCCTTCACTCCATAGATGCTGAGTTTCACCAGCATTTTTGTCTACCTTCAGTAATGATGTGCTGGCTTTGGAGAGCGTCCAACGGAGGTTTACGAGAATGATCCCAAGGATGATTAGCTTAACATATGAGGAGCATTTGAAGTCTCTGAGCTAGTACTGGCTGGAGATTAGAAGGATGGAGGGGTATCTCATTTAAACCTACCGGATAATGAAATGCCTAGATAGAGTGGGTATGGAAAGGATGTTTACAGTAATGGGAGAGTCTAGAAACAGTGCACAGCCTCTGGAAAAATGAACACTTCAGGATGGAGATTAGGAGGAATTTATTTTGCCAGAGGGTGGTGAATCTGTGGAATTCTTGATTAGTATTTGTGTCTAAAGTTGTGGGAGAAGGCAGAAGAATGGGGCTAAGAGGGGAAAATAGATGAGCCATGAATGAATGGCAGAGTTCACTTGATAGGGTGAATGGCCTGATTGTGCTCCTATGTTATAGTCTCATGATCTGTACACCTCCATAAGATGACCCCTTAGCTTCCTGCACTGCAAAGAGTGTCCTTGCCTGCCCAGCATGTCCCTATAGGTCAGGCCCTCGTACCATCACAACATCCGAATAAATCTTCTGTACACTCTTTCCAGCTTAACAACATCCTTCCTATGGCAGAGTGACCAAAACAAAACACATTTCTCCAAATGGGTCCTCAAGAACATATTTACAATGGTAACATAACTTCCCAACTTCTATACTCAATACTGTGACTGATGAAGGCCAATGTACCGAAAGTATTATTGACCACCCTATCTACCTGTGATGCCACATTCAGGAACTATATATCTGCATTCCTCGATCCCTCTGCTCTACAACACTCCCAAGGGTCCCTACCATTCACAGTGAAGGTCCTGCCCTGGTTTGCCTTCCCAAAATGCCACACATCACACTTATCGGCATTAAACTCCATTATCCAATCCTCAGTCCACTTTTCCAACAGATCAAGATCCTGTTGTGATTTTTGATACCATTCTTCACTATGTACAATTCCACCCATTTTGTGCAATTTGAAGATTTGCTAATAATGTCTTCTACATTCTCATCAAAATCATTGATATAGACCACAAACCTCAATGGGATCAGCACTGATCTTGAGGCAAACCACTAGACAAAGGCCTCCACATGGGATAGTGAGTATCAACAGCAACACATTTTCAGTGGATTACAGATTCAATATCCTTACTCTTCAATATCTATTTCACAGGTCAGGGACTTCACTACCAAGTTTGGGATGCATCGTCTATTCCACCCTGTTCAAGAGAGATTTAGATATAGCTCTTAGGGCTAACGGAATCAAGGGAATGGGGAGAAAGCAGGATTCTGGATGATCATCATATTGAATGGCAGTGCTGACTCGAAGGGCCAAATGGCCTACTCTTGCACCTATTTTTTGTATTTATGTTTATGTTCACTGAGCAAAATGGCTGAGCTAAATGACCCATATGAGAAGACTCACAAAAGCCAAAGAAAGTGTGGATGACAGAAAGTGTGGATGGCATAACCATATTCATCTTGGATGACATTCAGGTTATCAATACTAATATCCGTCATGTATTCCGGAATTATTTGATTTCTTGGATCAAAATTCCCCAGTCGATATGATGTGATTCAAATTCCAAGTAAAAACCAGATAAGTCGTCTAACAAATTTGATAATTTAACTATAATCTTCCACACACATTGGAACCATTTGATAAGAAGTCAGAGTTGGGAACCTTAGCCAATCACCTTCCTGCACTAACACATTAACACAGAGATCACCTGGAACATTTCCTTATTAGCCTGAAGTCTGATCCAGATAGATCCAGATTCAACTATAATCTGTTGCCTTTGTAAGATCTCCTAAATCCCACGACAGAAAGCAAAGAACAGACGACACTTAGCTGAGCCAGCCACTTTGTGTCACGTTTATTCCAGAATCCCCTTTTACCTATATTCTCACCAATCATAACCCATGGGCAGATAAGGCCAAATAGTGCATCGGACCTTGGAGTTGTTATTCAGCTCTAGTGGCTGGACCTTCTCGTGAGGCTGATGGCGAGTCGCTAGCAGTGACGGGCTGTATGCAAATCCAACGTGGGCGTGAAGGCCCCACAGCTTGGTTCCAAGTCTCATTCTATTTTATCACTATACAAAAGATTAAAAAATGTTGTGTGACTTTGTTATTTCTTTTCAACCAGGGGAAATTATTCTGCTGGACAATAATTCAATTGAGGTTGAGAGTCCTTTTAATTCATTTCTTGTTAACTTCCTCATTTTCTTGATTTCAATCTTTTTTTTTAAAGGATGAAAATGTTCTGTTTAATGTTCAGGTTTATACTAGTATTAACATTCCATTCTTCTCTAACCCTGCAATTGAATAAATGCCAATGGGAAAACTGTTAACACAGTCAGTATAGTGCTCTTGATGTGAAGATTATCTTGAAGATATAGCACAGTGGCACGGCTGGCACACAACTCCAAAGACCGACTGTTAATCCTGACCTCCAGTGCTGTCTGCACAGTGTTTATTCACAGAATAATTAGAGGCTTGGATAGAGTGGATATGGAGAGAATATTTCCTCTAGTGCGCGAGTCTAGGACTAGAGGTAGCCTCAGAATTAAAATTCATTCTTTTAGGAAGGACATGAGGAGAAATTTATTTAATCAGAGGGTGGTGAATTTGTGGAATTCTTTGCCACAGAAGGCCGTAGAGGCCGTTAGTGGATATTATTAAGGCAGAGATAGATGTATTCTTGATTAGTACAGATGTCAAAGGTTATGGGGAGAAGGCAGGAGAATGGGATTAGGAGGGGGGGAATATATCAGCCATGAATGAATGGCGGAGCAGACTTGATGGTCCGAATGGCCTAATTCTACTCCTATTCCTTATGACTTTAAGACATTTGGTCTCCTTGTGTCAGCAGGGATATCCTCTGGGTTGTTTTGTCCCACATCACAAAGACATGCAGATGTGTTGGTTAATTTGCCACTATAAACCAACCCTGATGGCAAATTCTCAGGGGTGGGTGAAGAGAAAGTTTGATGGAAGTATATGTAAATTAAAATGGGACTAGTGTGAAATTACTGTAAATGAAAGCTTAAGAGCCAAAATTAGGTACTTGGTCCGACACGCCCATTTCTGTGCTGACATATGGCTGCATGCTTTCTAGAGTATGCAACAGAAAGACTACCAATTGCTCTGGAATTATCTTCCCTTTTAATGGTGACCAAGAGTTTTAGGTAAAACAATTGGTTTTTCAGTACCTTACATGATTGAACTGTGTACTGTTGTTAGAGTCATAGAATCATAGCGTCATCGAATCATAGAGTAATACAACGTGGAAGCAGGCCCTTCAGCCCAAATTGCCCACACTGACCAAAATGTCCCATCTACATTTGTCTCACTTCCCTGCGTTCTTAAACATTAGGATAGTCCCTGCCTTAACTGCTTCCTCCGGCAGCTCGTTCCATACACCCACTACTCTTTGTGTAAAAAAGTTACCCCTCAGGTATATATTAAATCTGTTGGAGGCTTTGAGATGAATTTAAACATATTTGTTTGCTCACAATGTTTGTTTTCTCTCTCACAAAAGACAACTATTCAGTCATTTGAAAGGTCCTTGCTCCCTTCAGAATTCTGCATACTGCTACAACCTTGCATCACATTCCTCCACTCTATGCTAACCAGCCAATGATAATTTAATAGATTAGATGCAATATGAATTTTAGTTCATAGGTCAGCATTTTGAAATAGCACTGATGAGGCAAAGCTAGCTCTCCCTTCAGTAGAATTGCTGTGGAATCAACTATTACTGAATGGAAAACAGATTTACTGAGCAGGAGTTGTAAACATAATGTTGGGACTCACACAGAGTTTTCATTTCATTTATTTGAACTGATCCCCGAGTACCAATGAATTATAGATTCATACGGCATAGCAAGAAGCTGTCATATCCACAGCAGTTTTTCAATTAATCCCACCACTGTGGTTTTTCACAACTCACTTAAAACAAACCTCAAGTATTTATCCACATCTCACTTATATATTACAACTGCTTCTATCACCAGTAGAGCCAGCGCATTTCAATTCTCAATAATCTGTTGTAGAGAAAAAAAATCCTGCTGTAGAATCAGTATTTGAGTGGCATGTACATAACATTGTCCTAATTCTATTTCATATTTTTGATCTAATTTTTTGGATTTGTTTTCGAAATAAAAATGTCAGAACTTCAAAGCCGATTTTTTTTAAGCAGTAGTTACTTCTCATCATCTCATGAACTTTCTTTTTGCCATTGTTCTTTACGAGCTCCTCTCATAGTGGGAATGGGAATTCTAGATATCTAGGTATCTCCAGATCTAGATAATCCCACCCTGCTGAGATATCATCTGATCCTCTTCCCATTCTCTTGACTGGCACACGAAAGCATGATCATGTTTCACACCTTTTGGCCTCTCTCCACTGGCTGCCTGTTCAGTATAGGATTCGTTTTAAAATTCTTTTATTTACTTTTAAATCCCTAAGTGGTCTTGCCCCGTCCTACCTATCTGAGCTTCTTCACCCTTATACATCCTCCCGCTCTCTCAGGTCAGATGATCAGCTGCTCCTGATTGAGCCAAAAACTAAGCGGAAGCTCAGAGGGGACCTTGCCTTTGCTGTGTCGGCTCCGAGATTGTGGAATGAATTGCCTCTGCACGTTAAACAGGCCCCTTCTCTAGCTGTTTTTAAGTCACTCCTGAAGACATATCTATTCTCCGTGGCCTTTGTAGACCAGTAAGGTGTTGAATTATTTATTTACTTTATTTGCTTGGTTTTGCTGCGTGGTTCGTACTCGTGTTTTATGTATTTTAATTTATTGTTTGGATTTTCGTATGTAATTTATGCGCCTCGTGTTAGCTGTATGTTCTGTTGTTCTGCCTGTTCTATGATGTCTTGCTTGTTTTCTTTTTCCTGTACAGCACTTTGGTCAGCTTTGGTTGTTTTTTAAGGTGCTTAACAAATAAAGTTATTATTATTATTATTATTATTATTATTATTATTCCTTGCCTCTGATGCAAATCCATTGTTGTTTCCATTCTCTATGCACTTTCATCATTTATATCCTTACCCAAAATTTAGTGCTGGAAATGGTTGGCATGGATGTATCGGTACTATTCAACAGATAACTTTGTGTTGAACTTGTTACGTAATGCGGCAATTTCTTCCATTATACAGGGTAAGTGCCAATTATCATATCACACTCTGCAGCGGGAAGGCATAAAACATCCATTCTAAAATTAAATTGGAGCCACCATCAATGACTAGAAATTTACATGTACATGCTAATACGTCTGGTGGCTCCAATTTAATTTTAGAATGGATGTTGAAGATGAGATACACAATGATGATAACATTATTGAATGTCAAAGAGTACAGCTAAATAAATGGAAGCTCATATTTGGTGAATAATGTAATAATCTTTCTATATCTCTAGGCAGCAAATGAACTGAAATATAGACATCCACAATGTAGCTTGGTATAAAAAAGAGAACTGTACTGATTTTAATTGGCATTGACTGAGATTTAAAGCATCTTTTAAGTACATCCCCACGATCTTGTGGCAATGCCTGACTAAGAACTACTTTGTTTGCTTTGCCATTCTTGTGGACCATCACTGGCCCCATCCTGAGAGAATGCCTAAGAAGAAAAGAGCTGTTTATTATTGCATTGATGAGAACCAGGAAGGAATTTTCAGTCTATTCAGCTTCAAGATAATTTTTTTGTTTTGTCCAGCAATCCTTTATGGCATATTTCATAAAAGACTTAGGTTGCCGTTTTAAAAATCGGTAATTTTTTAGTCGAAGCCGGTTGCGATGCTAGTTGAAGGTGGAAGGTAAGACCTTCCACTACCTGCAACCTCCAGCAACCACCTTGAACTAGCATCGCAACCCGCTTCGATTAAAAAATTACCGATTTTTAAAATGGCAACCTAGCCATCAACAATAACAATAAGGACAGAAGCAATATATTAGAACACAATCTTGAGCTGTTCATCCTGAGAATTAAGTTGATACTTTGAGGAAAGGTCATGTGTAAGATAAAAGCTACGCTGGATAATTTTGGTGTGCGGATTTCATTCCCTGTACAGCTATGGCAGAACATGATGACGGTTTCAATTCCAGTGTATGTTTCCTTTTCATCCATTTGCTTCGGAGAATCTCAACAGCAAATATGAACTTCACATCTTCTCTGCCTCCAATTAACAGGAGACTTACTTTAATGAATCTAGAGGGTTTCTGCACTCATAGTCAAAATAATTTCAGGCAATAGATCAGGGGTCGGCAACCTTGTTCTGCAAAGGGGCCGGGACGCATGTCTGTGAGCTGATGGCGAGCCACATCTACCACGTGTACACATGGGTCCTGCCCACATCCCGCCCCGGATGGCATCAAATCACATGTTCACCGAAGGTAGACAAAAATGCTGAGGAAACTCAGCGGGTGAGGCAGCCTTGTGCAATCTTTGCATGTCTGACCCGCTGAGTTTCTCCAACATTTTTTGCTACCTTTGATTTTTCCAGCGTCTGCAGTTCTTTCTTAAACGTGTTCACAGAAGGCGAGCGGCCATGCCAGCAGCTTTGGCAGGATATGATACAGTCAGAACTCAGCCGCACGCTCGGCTGCTTTCGAGGCGGGCGCTCGGCCGCGCTCGGGGCGGACCCACTGAGTTATTTCAGCATTTTGTGTCTTTTCTTGTCTGTTATAATATCAGTGGTTAGTATGAGTTCACTTTAATGTTGGGAGTGGGGTAAAGTGCCATTTTGCGCATTTATCTTGTGTTTGCTTACTACATGCTCCAACTTCTTTTTTAGTTAAAAGATAATCCACTTCCTTGATTGCAGAAATCATCCCACTGGTGACCTTGTACAGAGTGCCATTTATGGATTTTAGTAGTTCTCATGCAAACAACATATTTGAGTACCTGAGACTCCCCTATTTCCCCATAGGTGCAGGACAGTGAGAGCATACTGTATCAGGTTTATCTATAGAGAATAATCATCAAGGAATGCTGGAGAATTGTTGCTACCAATGCACAGTATTGACAAGGGAGAGGATGTAGTTTACCTAACAGAAAACTGTTGATAACGTCCCACACAGGAGATTGGGGGCAACATTAGAGCACATTGTATTGGGGGATAGGGTATTGACATGGATAGAATATTGGGTGACAGACAGGAAACAAAGAATAGGGATTAACGGCTTCCTTTCAGAATGGCAGGCAGTGACTAGTAGGGTGCCGCAAGGCTCAGTGCTGGGACCGCAGCTATTTACGATATACATTAATTATTTAGATTGAGGAATTAAAAGTAACATTAGCAAATTTGCAGATGACATAAAGCTGGGTGGAAGTGTGAACTGTGAAGAGGATGCTATGAGGATGCAGAGTGACTAGGACAGGTTGGGTGAATGGGCAGGTGCATGGCAGATGCAGTTTAATATGGAAAAATGTGATGTTTCCACTTTGGAGGCAAGAACGGGAAGACAGATTATTATCTGAATGGTGTCAGGTTAGGAAAAGGGGAAGTACACGAGACATGGGTGTCCTAGTATATCAGTTACTGAAAGTAAGCATACAGGTGCAACAGGCGGTGAAGAAAGCTAATGGCATGTTGGCCTTCATAAAGCAAGGAGTTGAGTATTGGAGCAAAGAGATCCTACTGCAGTTGAACAGGGCCCTGGTGAGACCACACCTGGGGTATTGTGTGCAGTTTGGTCTCCTAATTTGAGTAAGGACATTCTTGCTATTGAGGGAGTGCAGCGTAGGTTCACTAGGTTAATTCCCGGGATGGCGGGACACTCATATGATGAAAGAATGGAGCGACAGGGCTTGTATTCATTGGAATTTAAAAGGATGAGAGGGAATCTTTTACAAACATACAAAATTATTAAGGGATTGGACATGCTAGATGAAGAAACATGTTCCCAATGTTGGGGGAGTCCAGAACCAGGGGCCACAGTTTAAGAATAAGGGGTAGTCCATTTAGAATTGAGATGAGGTTAAACTTTTTCACACAGAGAGTTGTGCATTTGTGGAATTATCTTCCTCAGAAGGCAGTGGAGGCCGGTTCACTGGATACATTCAAAAGATAGTTAGATAGAGCTCTTAGGGCTATCAGAATCAAGGGGTAAGGGGAGAATGCAGGAACGGGGTACTGATTGTGGAAGATCAGCCATGAGCACATTGAATGGTGTGCTAGATCGAAGGGCTGAATGGCCTACTCCTGCTCCTATTGTTTATGTAACTATGCAAGTATGACAGCATTGATTATCAATTGAAACACAAAAGCAAGTTAGGATTAAAAAATTGGTAAGAAGTGTAATATTAAACATGCGACCGTAAAGCTATTCTAATAAGTCAGGACTTCTTTGTTTTAAATATGGCCATGTTATAAGCTCAACCTTACTCACTGACAAGAAGTGAGAATATTTAGAAATTTGTAGGCACTGACAATGTACAATGTTCACACACAGATCTGTAGCAGTAGCCAAAGTAAAAACAAAACCTCAGATCCTAATTAATCGGCTTTAGCAAGGCCCTTGACAAGGTCCCACATGGGAAGCTAGTGTGGAAGGTTAGATCATATGGAATCCAGGGTGAAACTAATTAATCGGATACAAAATTGCTTTTGTCCAAGGAGTGAGAGAAGGGTAGTGAAGAGTTGCTATTCAGATTGGAGGCCTGTGATCAGTGGTGTGCTCAGGAATCTATGCGGGGTCCTTTGGATAGGAATGTAGTTGGCTTCGTTAGTTGTGGATGACACAAAAATTGGAAGTGTAGTGGACAGTGAAGATGGTTATCTAATATTACAACAGGGTCTGAATACATTTTAAAAATGGACTAAGAAATGGCAGGTAGAATTTAACTTGGACAAGTACTTGTGAGCTGTTGAATTTTGATGAGTTAAACCAAGGAGCTTATTTCATAATAAATGGTAGGACCCTAGATAATACAGTGAAGCCAAAAGATCCAGGAATAAAGATACATATTTAAATGAAATGGGTGACACAGGTAGAAATGGGGTGTGGAATAAAGCATTTAGTATGCTTGCCTTCAACATTCAATAATGAATACTGGAATTGGGATATCATGTTACATCTGTACAAAATCTCGGTGAGACCGCACTTGGGGTATTTTGTGGAGTTCTGGTCACCCAACTTCAGGAAGGATGTCAATAAACCAGCAACGCTCCCGAAAAGATTCAAAACAATGTTACCTGGACTGGAGGGCTTGAGCTATAAGAAGAGGTTTGATAGGCTAGGGCATGTTTCCCTGGAGCATAGGAGATTGAGAGGACTTTAGAGGTATATTAGACCAAGTGGGACCCATTGGGTCCCGTCCCCTGAACGCGCGGTTGTTGGGGGGGAGGTGGCCTGCAGTGTCACACACACACACACTAACCCCCTCTTGATACTATATTAATATCATTCATTCGCTCCTTTTAGCCCATCCCCGCCCTATCCATTCACGCAAAGCCCCCAACTGTGCAGGCGCGGTCAGAGAGGGAGAGAGGGGGTGGGGTAGAGAGGGGGAGGGTGAGGGGGGTAGAGAGGGAGGAGCAGGGGGGTAAAGATGGAGAGGGAGGGGGATAGAGATTGAAGGGGGGGGGGGTTGGGGGGGGGGGGGGGGGCACGGTGTCACAGGGGAGGGCTGGATCCCGAATACAATTCTCCACCACTCACCCATAGGTCCCAATATTCACCACTCCCTAGAGAGGGAGGGGGCAGAGAGAGAGGTGGGGGGGGGGGGGCAGAGTTGGAGGGGTAGTAGCAGAGAGGGAGGGGGTAGAAGGGATGGAAGCAGAGAGGGGGAGGTGGGGGCAGAGAGGGAGGGGGGGGGGGGGGAGGTGCAGAGAGGGAGTGGGGGCTGAGAGGGAGGGGGTGGAGAGGGAGGTGGTGCAGAGAGGGAGGGGGTGCCGAAAGAGAGGAGGTGCAGAGAGGGAGTGGAGCAGAGAGGGAGAGGGGCAGGGGCAGAGAAGGAGGGGGACAGAGAGGGAGAGGGGCAGGGGAAGAGGGAAGGGGCAGAGAAGGAGGGGGGCAGAGAAGGAGGGGGGCAAGAGGGAGGGGGACTGAGAGGGATGGGGCAGAGAGGGAGGGGGGTCAGAGGGAGGGGTCAGAGAGGGGGAGGGGACAGAGAGGGAGGGGGAGCAGAGAGGGAGGGGAGAGAGGGAGGGGGCAGAGAAGAGAGGGTGGGCAGAGAGGGAGGGGGGGTCAGAGAAGGTGCGGGCAGAGAAGGAGGGTGCAGAGGGATGGGGGCAGAGAGGGGGAGGGCAGAGAGGGAGGAGGAGGTATAGAGGCAAGTTTGGAGTTCATTTTGGGGGACTGCACTATGTTTAGCAGGGCATAGAGAGGGAGCAGGGCGTACAGAGGAAGGGGGAGGGGTGAGATAGGTAGGGGGTAGAGAGGGAGGGGGATGGGGTAGAGATGGAGGGGGAGGGGGTGGAAGGGGGGAGGGAGGTGGTGGAGGCAGCACCTACCCAGGTCGTCGAGCAGCAACCTTCCCACCAGGTGCCGGTTGGCAGACCTGAGTGAGGCTGCAGACGGGCAGGGAACCGAGCGAGGCTGAGGGCAGGCGTCCGTCGCCCCGAGAAACTCTTTTGTCAACAGGGGCAATTCACATTGGCCAGTGAACCGACAGTCTGCACATTTTTGGGATTAGGGAGGAGCACCTGAAAGGGGCATCCTCCAAAGGTGCTGCCTGACCTGTTGAGTTACTCCAGCAGTCAGTCAAGGGAGAGTCAAGATTCAAGAGTGTTTTATTGTCATATGTCCCAGATAGAACAGATAACATCTTACTTGTAGCACCACAACAGCATATGTAAACATAGTATGCTGTAAATCTATAAATAACTAAAGCTCTGATCTTATTATCTTCCGGTTGCGCAGTCATTCTATTTGCGCAAAAATGTTACGCAATAGCACTACGATTTTTCGCCAGCTGACTCGCGTTCTCCTGCGCTGCAACTGCACCAAGTTTTGTTTCGATTGGTGGTCTAATGTAAACGTTAGTGAGGTTTAAATAACTTTAAAAATGCGCTTGCGTTAGAGAACCGCCCTCGAGCATGAAGGAGAGTTCCAGCCACCTCATACTTCCTTCTAGGACCTCGTGTCGACCGTGCTGCGAGTTTGAGTCCAGGGCAAACTCTTCTAAACTCGCAGCTTAGGTCGCCCAAGTGGGACAGGCCCTTTATTCTGTCCATTATTTCCTGTTGCATCTCTTGTTGCATTCTGCAGCCAGGGAAGGAGGATAGCTTCAGGCGGGGGCTGTCAGGGGCCAGTGGGGGGGGGGGGGGGGGGGGGGGGGGGGGGGGGGGGGGGGGGGGGGGGGGGGTGGGGGAGTGCTACCATGGCCTATCGCTGCAGCTGCCTACCACTGCCATGGGCTACCACTGCCTACCACTGCCACTGCCTACCCCTGGTGTGGTCTACCACTGTCGTGGGTCTGGTGGGGGGAGGCCATTGCGATTTCTACATCTACATCTACATCCTACAGCTCGGACAGTGACAGCCTCAGGCGGGGGGTGGGGGAGTGTACTGCAGCTGGATACAGGACGGCAACAGGTGAGGGCCGATGGGGGGGGAGGGGAGTACTGCCATGGCCTACAGCTGCCATGGTGTACCGCTGCCGTGGCCTACCGCTTGTGTGGCGGAGTGGTTGCGTGGTGGGGGGGGGGGGCCAGTAGAGGGCGGTGTGGGATGTGTGGGGTGGGAGGGGAGGGGTGTGTGGGGTGGTGGGTGTGTGGGGGCAGGGGTGTGTTTGGGCAGTATGAAGTGTGGGGGGGGTGGGGGGTGTACCGCTGCCATGGCCTACCGCTGGGGTGGGGGGGTGTGTGGGGGAGGGAGGGGGGTGGGGGGGGGGGGTGGTGGGCTGGGGGAGGACGGTGTGTAGATGGGTGGGGGTTGTGGTGTAGGGGGGGGAGGGCTCGGAGAAAAGACGAGGGTTGTGCTGGGTATTACCGGGAGAGTGTAGGTGCCAGCGAGGGGGTCCAGAGGGGAAGGGGCAGGAGCAGACTCATAGTGGTCGCTGGTCTCTGGTCGCTGACTACTGGACTGCTGGTCGTTCTCCTCTGCCGGAATCAGATTCTCCGCTTTCCGTTTGGCAACATTTCCCGCGCCTGGTCAATCCCTGTCATTCCGAAAGTTGTGTCTGGTTGGAAACCTCGGCCGGCCATCCACAGCTCCAGTAAAGACGCGATTGCGCAGGAAGGGGCGGACCGTCCCGCCGATTGACAGGCGAAAAGACCAATCAAAGCAGCGCTGAACGGCAGGAGCGGAAATCGATCCACAGCGTGAAAGATGGTGGTGGCATGCTTTTCTTCAGCAGGTACAGGGAAGCTGGTCAGAGTTGATGGGAAGATGGATGGAGCCAAATACAGGGCAATCTTGGAAGAAAACCTGATAGAGTCTGGAAAAGACTTGAGACTGGGGCGGAGGTTCACCTTTCAGCAGGACAATGACCCTAAACATACAGCCAGAGCTACAATGGAATGGTTTAGATCAACGCATATTCATGTGTTAGAATGGCCCAGTCAAAGTCCAGACCTAAATCCAATTGAGAATCTCTGGCAAGACTTGAAAATTGCTGTTCACAGACGCTCTCCATCCAATCTGACTGAGCTTGAACTATTTTGCAAAGAAGAATGGAGAAACATTTCAGTCTCTAGATGTGCAAAGCTGGTAGAGACATACCCCAAAAGACTTGCAGCTGTAATTGCAGCTAAAGGTGGTTCTACAAAGTATTGACTAGGGGGGCTGAATACCTTTGCACGCCACACTTTTCAGTTTTTTATTTGTAAAAAAATTTGAAAACCATGTATAATTTTCCTTCCACTTCACAATTATGTGCCACTTTGTGTTGGTCTATCACATATAATCCCAATAAAATACATTTACGTTTGTGGTTGTAACGTGACAATATGTGGAAAAGTTCAAGGGGTATGAATACTTTTGCAAGCCACTGTATACACATACTCTCAAATACACACACACACACACACACACACACACACACACACACACACACACACACACACACACACATACACACACACACACACACACACACACACACACACACACACTTACTTACACACAATAAAACAAACAATAATAGTGCAACAATAACAAAAATAGTCTATGTAGTTCAGAGCTTATTTGAGGTTGTAATATTTCATAGCCAATTTACTGTAAGGAAGAAGTCTTTTTTACCTGAAGGATCGCAGGTAAAATGTGAAAACTCCACACTGACATGGATCACTGGTGTTGTGAGGAACAAGCCCTTCAGCCCAATTTGCCCACTCCGGCTGACATGCCCCAGCTGCACTAGCCGCACCTGCCCGCATGTCACTGTGCCACTTGTAGGATCAGGAAACCTTTCACCAATCACAGATAAATTAGATCAATGATTCAGATTTTGCAAGTAATGATCACAATATTTTTGTCAGACAGCTATAACAAAGGAAGAATGAAGAACAACCTTAGAGGCAGGAATTACATTTTGGTTTCCCCCATGAAGTAATTTTATCAATCTCAAAGTGCAATGAGCCCATCATTCCAACATCCTTTCAAAGAGGAAAATAATGACATATTTATATGGCTCCTTCACTAAATTCAAGGTGCTTTATTCAATACTTTGTACATAGAGTCTACTAGAGTATAGAAATCGCAATGGCCAATTTGCCATACAGAAAATGTGCACAGCTAGCAATGTATTATTGATCAAATAATCAGTTATGGTGGTATTGATTGGACATTGCTGGGATAACTGCTTTTGTCCTTCAAGATAGTGTCATAGAATCCTTTATGTTCCCCACTGGGAACAGTTAGGGCCGCAGTTAAACAGCTCATGAACAGATATTTAATTAAGCATTCCCTCAGTGGTGCCTTGGTGCATTAGGTACACAAAAATGCTGGAGAAACTCAGCGGGTGCAGCAGCATCTATGGAGCGAAGGAGATAGGCAACGTTTCAGGCCGAAACCCTTCTTCAGGTGCATTAGGCCAGGCATTTATCCTTAAGTGACCAGAGCACTGATTGAGAAGCCCACGTGTAACCATCTGAGCAACTGCTGAAGCAGAAATACGAGACAAAACATTTGGGGCTGCGGGAAATATACCAGGACGATGAGGTGCAGATAAATTGCCAGGTGTGCTTATGGCCTTGACAAATACCATTATCAGGAAGGGGGTCTACAGCTCTTTTGGATATCCAGATGTGAAGCTGGAGACAGACTGAAGAAGGGACTCGACCCGAAACGTCGCCCGATCCTCTCCAGAGATACTGCCTATCCCGCCTAGTTACGTCAGCATATTGTGTTTATATTCCAAATTCTACCCATCTTAACAGTAAACTGGGTTTGTGCTGCCAGTTGGAGTTGTTGACAAGAGAAAATACTTGGACCACACCAACTGAATGCCACCTGTGATAAAATGTTGATGGGTTGAAAAAGCATTGACAACTGATGGGTCATGTAAGGCATGAGATTGTAAACCAGATTCCTTCACACTCGCAAAGGTTAATTATACACAGGCTTATATACAATGTATGAATTTCTATCAACCCTAAATGCTCCTATTCCAGGGTATTGCTGTGCATCCTAATATGGAAGTTACTTTGCAATCATTTGAATGTTACTGAATTGATTGTTCTCTTATTGTGAAGTCAATGAATAACTAGTTCCGCTTTAAATACTTGAGTGATACAAGGACAAGGCTGTAGTGAGAATCATAATATTGATCTGGCCATGTTTTTGAATTTTTGAAAGTGGTAACAGAGCGAATCAACAGCATCAATGTGATTTATTTCTCAATTGTTATACATTGTTTTGAAGCAGGGTGGAGTACATACCCAGTCTACATCAATAGTGCTGAAAGGTAGATAGCTGAGAGCTTCCAATTGACTCTATCTCCACTTTGCACAAATTCACCAAAGCAGCCAAGATCGTTAAAGACCACTCACTCCCCAGTCAATCTGTCTGCTTCTGTCTCAGGTCAGGCAGAAGATATAAAAGCTTAAATGCACGTACCACCAGATTCAAGAACAATTTCTTCCTCACGGTTATCGCTCTTGGATGGATCCCTCAGAAATTAAAGAATGATTTCCTGACCACCAAATCTACCTTGCATTTTTATTATCTGCACTATGAAAATGCTCTGTAACACTCTGTTTCCTCTGTCTTTGTACTATATGATTTTGACTGTAATCATATATGAATATTATTTTAACTTGGATAGCATGCAAAACGTTTTTTTCACTGTATGTTGACACATGTGAAAATAAACGATTGCCAATACCAAAGTATATTTTGAGAATGCTGGTATTAAAGCGAATGTGAGATCTCAAAATTGTACATGGATAGATAAGAAACGATTGAGTTTGTCCTATTGAACTCCATTATTCAAATTTACTTAGTTAAGGCTCATTAACTTAATGCAAATGATTTCCTGAGAATAACGAATAAACACATTGAAAATGGTTAAAATGCAATATTAGAATTTATATCCTGCTTTACATTACTCAACTGGAACCAGTCGCAAATTATTTGTGCCAATCTCTTACTCTTAATTTAATTAGGTCTTTAATATTGCCTGGAATATACCATTTGCCTCCTGTGTAAAATCATCCAGTAGATGTACTAATTTAAAAAAGTCTTGAGCATTATTACAAATCAATCATCATAATCTCAAAAAATCCCACTTTTTTCTTTCAGCCAGCTTCACTTTTATCATTCTTTTAGACTTTCAGTATAGAAACAAGCCTTTGGCCCTGCGAGTCTGCACTGATCAATGATCACCCCATACACTCACACTTTACTATACACTTGGGACAATTTACAATTTTACTAAAGCCAATTAACCTAGAAACCTGGATGTCTTTTGAGTGTGGGAGGAAACCGAAGTTCCCAGAGTAAAACTCACATAATCACAGGAAGAAAGCACAAATTCTGTTCAGACAGCACCCATAGTCAGGATCATACCTGGGTCTCTGGCATGATACTCTCATGACACTCATGATTCTCATTATATCACTTTTACTTAAAAAATATCAAAGCTTTTTAGACACTACAATTGCTGTCTAAAGGGCCTGTCCCACTGTACGAGATAATTCATGAGCTCTTCCGAGTTTAACAAAAAATAGAACTCGTAGTCAGCACGTAGAACGTACGTAGCGGGTATGTCGGAGCTCGGGATGTCTCTAAACGGCTCGTAACGTTAACGGCAGATACTCGTGAAAACATGTTGAAAAATGGGCACGAGAGCCCCGAGTACCTACGAGCAGCTATTACCTTAATTCTCCGAGTTCGAATCAGGGGAAACTTGGGAGAACTCTTGAATTAGCTCGTACAGTGGGACAGGCCCTTAACCCCCCAGGGACCGCCACACACCTCTCATTTTCCCAGTAAAGGGACTGTCCCATTGTAGGAGTTAATTCAAGAGCTCTCCCGAGTTGAAAAAAAAAATCAAACTCATGGTAAGTACGTAGAATGTACGTAGCAGGTACGTCGGAGCTCTGGACGTCTCTTAGCGGCTCGTAACGCTAACGGCAGGTACTTGGGAAACACAGTACGCTCGTGAAAACTCGTGAAGAATTTTCAACATGTTGAAAAATGCCCACGAGAGCCCCGAGTACCTACAAGCGGCTATTACTGTAATTCTCCGAGTTTGAATCAGGGGAAACACGCGAGAACTCTTGAATTAGCTCGTACAGTGGGACAGGCCCTTTAGTCGAAGAGGGGAACCCCCGTTCCCTAAAGAATGAGGATATCTCCAATGCCCTGGTTTGGAACATCTCATCCTAGGTGCAGATGCGGCATAGACGGATGAATTGGGAGTAGGGGATAGAATCCTTAAAGTAAGCAGGGTGGGAAGCAGTGTAGTCCAGAAAGCCATGGGAGTCAATGGGTTTGTAGTAGATTTTGCTCAGTAGTTTGTTACCTGCGATGGAGATGGTGAGGTCTAGAAACGGTAGGGAGATGTCGGAAATGGTCCAGGTGAATTTGAGTGCCGGGTGGAAGTTAGTGGTGAAATGGATGAAGTCAATAAGCTCTGCTTGGGTGCAGTCGTTAATGTAGCGGAGGTAGAGTTTGGGGATAGGGCCATAGTATGCCTTGAACAAGGATTGTTCAATGTACCCTACAAAGAGGCAGCCACAGCTGGGGCCCATGCCCGTGCCCATAGCTACGCCTTGGATTTGGAGGAAATGGGAAGAGTCAAAGGAAGACTTGTTGAGGGTAAGGACCAACTCCGGTAGGTGGAGGAGAGTATTAGTAGATGGCGATTGGCTGGTTCTGCGGTGGAGGAAGAAACGGTCGGCTTTAAGACCCTCCTGATGGGGGGTGGAGGTGTAGAGCGAATGGGCATCCATGGTGAAGTTGAGGGGGTGGGGGCCTGGAAAACAGATTATTTTTTACCCATCCCAAAAACCTAAACATTTAATGGATCCGTCTCCAATGTCATTCTAACAAGTGGCACAGCTTCTATTTTCATTCCAAATGGATCTTTCGCTCCATGATTCTCTTTTTTCTTAACCTCTTTGTCCCAGAACATAGCACTTTCCCGAGCAACCCCAGGAGATGCAAGGCCTGCCCTTTTACCCTTCTACCCTGTCTGGTCCTTCAGGGACCCAAATAACCCTTTCAGATAAAGCAGCGATTTATTTTCACTTTCTCCAATGAAGTGTACTGCATGAAATGTGCTCACATTGTAGCTTTTTCTACACTGGAGAATCTATATACACAGAATGGGTGACCACTTTGCAGAATATCTCCATTGCCCACAAGGGTGATCACGTTTGGTTGCTTTCCTCGGGACTCAGTATTGAATGTAACAATTTCAGGTTAACACCCCATTTTTTTCTCTCCACGGATTTGGTTGTACAGCGTTCTTTTAATTGGTTCTTTGTTTTTATTCTCTAATTGTGTGTATGGGTGGCACAGTGATGCTTGTAGTAGAGCTTATGCCACACATCGCCCATGACCTCTAATGTTGTCAGTGTGGAGATTGCACATTCTCCCCGTGACCAATTGAGTAATCCCCAATCCCCAAATCCCAAATTTGGTAATACTCCCAGAGGTGTGTGGGCTACCTATTGCGAATTGCCCTCATAAAAGGTAAATGGGAGAATCTAGGTGGAGTTGAGGAGAATAAGGGGAGAATAAAATGAGATCCATGTAGGATTACAACCAATGGATGTTTAATGGCAAGTACAGATATGTATTCTAATCTCTTCATAAACCCTATGCCTCCAATTTGTCTTCTCCCTTTTCTGGGTCTGATGAAGGTTTCTTGAGACGTCGACTCAGTGGCGCTCCCCACTAGCATCTGAAATGCTGAGTGTTTCTGACTTTTGTTGTTTTTGTTTTGACATCCAGTATCTGCTGCTTTCCCTCCAAATATAGCTGCTGGGAGAAGAGTTTCACAGTTTTGTGCAAAAGGAAGGGATTGTGGATCTTACTTTAAAGGAATTTTGTTGAGACTGTCAAAGTCATTTCAGACAGCAACTGCTGGGAGATCTCAGAAGGTCAGGCAGCATCTGTGGAGCAAAATGAACAGGCGATGTTTTGGGTCGGCACCTTTCTTCAGACTGCAAATCACACCGAACTAACTAGGAGAACAAAAAGCCTTTCCTACATTCAGATTAAAAAAAATCTTCTTGAAGGGTACATGCATATTGAATGCTAGGTGTCAAAACATTAATTAAAACTTGAATAAACATTGGCATCACAACATTAGAATTGGTAATTCTGCATAGACGGATGTCTGAGACAAAACAAAACTGAAGGGTTTAGAGAAACCATAAAAAGCATACTGATGAAATAGTCAGATAATCTAATTAAAAAATATATTTTGGAAGAATTCACAAAGATCTTTTAAAAAAATCTATTGAAAATGATGATAATGTGAGATGTTTTGAATCAAAAGACTATAATGAATGGAATTTGATAGTTTATTGTATTTGACTAGCCTTGACGCAATGTATAAACCATGGCCATGTAACAAAGTAAATAATATGACTCTTTTTCTCTGCAACAACAATTAATCTTTTCTGTTGTCCTCCTCTATAAATTTTAACGGTAAGATCAAGATCTTTATAGCCCTCTAATCACATATATTGCCCAAGATGACGTATTGAACAGGGTAGAGTTATAATGAACAATATCTCCAGAAATAAGTTATTCTTCACAAATTCTAGGTGGCAAAACCAGTTTATCATTGATTATGTAAAGATGTAAATAATTACGTTGGTCCCATTGTGCTATTTCACAAATCAAGTCTACATTTCACACAATGCACTGACAAAGTTTAGTCAACAGACTTGAATGAGGTCCTCTCGTATATTAGCAACAAAAAAAAAGCAATCGGCTAAATAGTGCACTGACTATATATGTAAATACTATGAACAATATATTGATACATAAAAATCAGGACTGGATATTCTATATGGATGGGGATACATGAATCCCTGAAGCATCTTAAGAATGTAGATTTTCATCAGTTACATTTTGTTTAGTTACAGAACAAATTGCATGTAAACTTTTACTATACAGTGTGGAAACAGGCCCTTCGGCCCACCAATTACACGGCAACCAGCGATCACCCAGTACACTAGCACTATCCTACACACTAGGGACAATTTACAATTTTACTGAAGCCAATTAACCTACAAACTTGTACATCTTTGGAGTGTGGGAGGAAACCAGAGCACTCAGAGAAAACCCACTCGGTCAAGGGAGAACGTACAAACCCTGTATAGACAGCACCTGTAGTCAGGGTGTCAGGCATTGTAAGGCATCAGTTCTATTGCTGCACCACTGTGCTGCCCCTAAAGCAATATAAAACAAAAATGTTAATCAAAATGAAATGAACAAACCCAATCCTGTGTATAAGTGTAATTAAAATAAATTTGATAGATAATTTGCCAATTCATAAAATGAATACAATTAAGCAAATGTTTTGCATTAACCAAAGATTAAAATGACATTAAAAAAAGACATATTCACAAGGAATTGCAGATTCTGTAATTTTGTTGGAACACAAAGTGCTAAAGTAACTCAGCAGGTCAGGCAACATCAGATGGATATGGATAGGTGATAAGGATAGGAGGACATGGATACAAGACCATTCCGACCAGGAAACCTTCTTTGGCCCCAAATGTATTAAAAAATAAAGTTGTCAAAAAATGTGTTAAAACAAGAAAAAGGGTTAACTGCAGGATGATACATCAGAGATGAAAAATTTGAAACACATTTACATCATAACAAGTCATAGTTTCCAGCAGTTTTCAGGTACAACTGGTGTAATAACCATTCCTCTCAGCAGTCTGAATCACTTATGAACTGCAGTGTGTGTTATTGACTCTTCACTAAAATGAGTCTTCATAGCTCAGGGCTACCAATTATCCTATTTAGCAGTAATCATGCACCTCGAACTTACGTCTTATTACTACTATGTCCCTTGTCAATTGGAAGATTAATAGTGTCAAACACCAGCCCCACTTTGCAAAAGCTAAATCAACAGATTTAAAGTATTTAAATGATTTGCAGAAGGGAAATCGCTGGGAGATATTATACAAACCATTCTTAGCCACAATACAAAATACCAGCATGATTTTTCACAGGTGTCATTGCCCTATCAACGTCAGATAGCTCAGACATCTGTAACAAAATGGGAACAGTTGTTTACAGAGTTCCCACACATCAACTACATATCATGAAAATTAAAAAGCAGCCATAAATTATTTGAAATAGACAATAGACAATTGACAATAGGTGTAGGAGTATGCCATTTGGCCCTTCGTGCCAGCACCGCTATTCAATGTGATCACGGCTGATCATCCCCAATCAGTATCCCGTTCCTGCCTTCTTCCCATATCCCCTGACTCCGCTATCTTTGAGCCCTATCTAGCTCTCTCTTGAAAGAATCCGGAGAACCAGCCTCCACTGCCCTCTGAGGCAGATAATTCCACAGATTCACAATTCTCTGTGAGAAAAAGTGTCTCCTCGTCTCCGTTCTAAATGGCTTACCCCTCATTCTTAAACTGTGGCCTCTGGTTCTGGGCTTCCCCAACATCAGGAACATGTTTCCTGCCTCTAGCGTCCAAACCCTTAATAATCTTATATGTTTCAATAAGATCCCCTCTCATCCTAAATTCCAGAGTATACAAGCCCAGCCACTCCATTGTCTAAGCATATGATAGTCCCGCCATACCGGGAGTTAACCTTGTAAACCTATGCTGCACTCCCTCAATAGCAAGAATGTCCTTCCTCAAACTTGAAGAAGAGTCCTGAACAGGAATGTCACCTGTTCCTTTTTTCCAGAGATGTTGTCTGACCTGCTGAGTTACAGCAGCTTTTTGGATCTCTCTTCAGTTTAAACCAGCATCTGCAGTTCCTTCCTACACACAATATAACCAAGAAGCTTGAAGGATATTGGAAGTTTGGATGTTACTTATATTTCGTGTCATAAAGTCATTCAGAGCTACAGCACTGAAGCAGGCCTTTAATTTGTGGTCACCATCAAACTTCCATATACAGTACACTATTCCTGCATTAATTCCATTTTATTCTGTCCACGTTCTCATTAATACTCGTAACTATTTAGAGAAGCCAACTAAACTTTCAACCGGCATGCTGTTGGGATGTGGGACGAAACTGGAGAACTCAGAGGATACCCATGCAGTCACGGGTAGGTTGCAAGAGCTCCATACAGGGAGTAGTCAACGTTATGTTTGAACCTGGGTCTCTAGTTCTGTAAGGACGTGGTTATACCAGCTGTCACTCCTTGGAATGTTTAGTTTAGTTTAATTTATTATTGTCATGTATTGTGAGGTATGTTGAAAAGCATTTTTGATACATGCTATCCAGTCAGCGAAAATACTATACATGATTACAATCAAGCTGCCCATAGTGTATGGATGGATACAGGATTAAGCTAGTTTAAAAAATGCTGCTGTTGAAATAAAGATTTTAAAGAGTGGAGCAATTATAATGAATGATAGTCGATAAACTTCTGGGACAAACATGCAAAGAGTTGCTTGGCTTTGGCACCATTTTATAAACTTTATAACCAGAATTTGTATTTTTTGTGACTACTATCTGAAGGTTACTGAGCAAATGCCATATTCTGGCACCTTTGAAGGTTATAATGGTCAATATTGGATCAACAACAGGATGATCTACAATGGTGGCACAGTGGTGCAGATGGTAGAGCTGCTACCTCACTGTGCCAGAGACCTGGGTTTGATCCGAACTCGGTTGCTGTCTGTGTGGTTCCTTTGATCACATGACATGGGTTCCTCTGGGAGCTCTGGTTTCCTCCCACATCCCAAAGATGTGCAGATATGTAGGTTTATTGGGCTCTGTAAATTGCCCCATATGTGTAGGGAGCGGATGCATAAGTGGGATCACATTTAACTAGTGTGAACGCGTGATCAATGATTGGCCTGGACTCAGTGGACCAAGGGGCCTGTTTCCATGCTGTATCTCTAAATTAATAGAAAAAAAAGATGGAAACACTCAGCTGTGCAGAAAGGAGCATGGTAAATATTTCAAGTCTGACGACAGTTCAGTGACTCAATATGCAAACTCCGTTTCACTCCACACTGAAGCTGCTGGCCTGCTGAATGTGTCATTTTAAATACATTTTAATAAATAATTAAATCTGATTTTCATTTTCTGTTTTATTTCAGGTTTCCAGCATCAGCAAATTGTTTTTGCTTCTCATTATTGAACCAGCCACCCATAAACACAGCTGCTGCTGTAAGAACGGAGAGGTTGAGAAGGAGTTTCTTCCCAGAGGCCATTCGGTCTGTCAACGCCTATCTCACCAGGGACTAACTCTACTGAATGTTTTTCCTTCCATTATTTATTATGTAAAAGAATATGTGTGTTTATGATTGTGTTTATAGTTTGTTTGGTTGTTTGGTTGTTTGTCTTTTTGCACAAAAGTCCGCAAGCATTGCCACTTTCATTTCACTGCACATCTCGTATGTGTATGTGACAAATAAACTTGACTTGACTTGACTTGACTTGCCTGCCTGCCTTTTTATTTCAGTTTCCTTATTTTTACACAGAATATCTCAATCTCAGGTCTTTTAATTTCAAAATAAATGAAAATTGGGAGAGATTCAATGTCACCTGTATCTCTATCAATATTAATTCAAGTGATTTTATTATTTTCTTTCCAATGAAATAACTTTCATAAATGGATGCTCAAAACAGTTGCATGGAAAGCCTGATTGTAGTCCACGGACTATAATATTTCAGGAAAACATTACTCTTCAATTCAGTGTCACACAGATCATTCTCAGTTGGTATTATTCATATTTCAAGTCAAAAAAAGTATTTCCAGTCAAAAAAAGTTGGTATTATTCTCATTTCCAGTCAACACAAGTGGATTTAAGTTCCACTCCAGAGTGCTGAGAACAAAAATTCATCCAGCCAATCCAGGCCAGTTATTGCGAGAGTGCTGCACTGTTGAAACTCTACCTCATAATTGACATATTAAACCAAGATCCTTTAAGTTCTCCCTGGTGGGCACAAAGATGCTGCAGCATTATTGTGAAGAAGAGTTTGAAAGTTTATTACCTACACTCTGTCTGATATTCATTCCATAAGACATCAAAGTAAAATTAGGCCATTTGGCCCATCGAGTCTGATCCGCCACTCGATCATGGCTGATCTATATATCCTTCTCAACCTAATTCTTCTGCTTTCAACCAGAAACTTTTGACAGCCTTATTAGTTAGCAACAGAAGTTAACGAAAAACGCAATATGGGGAGAAAAGATGAGGTACGAAGGTAAGCTAACCAAGAATGTAAAGAAGGATAGTAAAAGCCTCTTTAGGTATGTGAAGAGGGAAAAATTAGTTAAGTCCAAAGTTGGACTCTTAAAGACTGAAAAGGGTGAATTTATTATGGGGAACAAGGAAATGGCAGATGAGTTGAACAGGTGCTTTGGATCCTTCTTCACTAAGTCAGGTTGATTGCATTAGTCGAAACAGGGTGGATCACGTGAAGGTTGCAATCTCCCACCCCTATAGGGTCTTGAAAGGAGCTTGACAGGTGCAAGACAAAACAAACCTGTTTTAATTTTCCTTCTCCATGTCTGGAAAACAGTACTCTCACATTTTTTTTTCAACTGGCTCTATTTTTAATTGGTTTAAGATTATTCAGATCCCTGACATTTTATGATTCATCTTACCCTGTGGGAGGGCAATGTTAAAGCAAATATTAATTAATTAATGTGGCTGACATAGGAAGAGAAACAAAATTTACTGATTATGATCCATCTTGGCAAGCATCCACTGCAAACATTAGGTGAAGATCAGTGTTGCAGTGCTAATTTTTTAGATGCCGGAGCTGTCGGCATCATTTGGCCCATTCTTAGTCACGTGTGAGCAACTGTGGAATACATCTCTTCTAATTCTGAAAGCATTACAGGTATATTGTTTCATGCTGTATCTATGATTCATATTTTTTTCGTTTTTTCAAATTAAAATTTTATATGTTAGAAGACAAAGTGGGACCCGGTGGGGCCCGTTCCCCCAAAGCAATATTCCATCACTCACCCGTTCCCACAGTCACTACACTGACCAGCATGTCCCACAGTCTGTCCACTGACCAGCATGTCCCACAGTTATTCTTAGGTATGTGAAGAGGAAAAAATTAGATAACACCAAAGTTGGACCCTTGAAGACTGCAACAAGTGAATTTATTATGGGGAACAAGGAAATGTCAGATGAGTTGAACAGGTACTTTGGATCCGTCTTCACTAAGGAAGACAGAAACAATCTTCCTGATGTACTAGTGGCAGGGGGATCTTGGGTGACGGAGGAACTGAAGGAAATTCACATTAGGCAGGAAATGGTGTTGGGTAGACTGATGGGATTGAAGGCTGATAAATCCCCAGGGCCTGATGGTCTGCATCCCAGGGTACTTAAGAACGTGGTACGAGAAATTGTGGATGAATTGGTGATCATTTTCCAATGTTCTATAGATTCAGGATCAGTTCCTGTGAATTGGAGGGTAGCTAATGTTATCGCATTTTTAAGAAAGGCGGGTGAAAGAAAGCAGGGAATTATAGACCTGTTAGCCTGACATCGGTGGTAGGGAAGATGATGAAGTCAATCATAAAAGATGAAATAGCAGCACATTTGGATAACAGTAACAGGATCGGTCCGAGTCAGCATTTATGAAGGGGAAATCATGCTTGACTAATTTTCTGGAATTTTCTGAGGATGTAACTAGGAAAATGGACAAGCGAGAGCCAGTGGATGTAGTGTACCTGGACTTTCAGAAAGCATTTGATAAGGTCCCACATAGGAGATTAGTGGGAAAAGTAGGGCAAATTGTATTGGAGGTAGGTATTGACAGGGATAGAAAATTGGTTGCCAGACAGGAAACAAGGAGTAGGGAGTAACGGGTCCCTTTCCGATTGGTAGGCAGCGACTAGTGGGGTACTGCAAGGCTTAGTGCTGGGACCGCAGCTATTTACAATATACATTAATATTTTAGATGGAGGGATTAAAAGTAACATTAGCAAATTTGCAGATGACACAAAGTTGGGTGGCTGTGTGAACTTTGAGGAGGATGTGTGGGCAGATGCATAGCAGATGCAGTTTAATGTGGATAAATGTGAGGTTATCCACTTTGGTGGCAAAAACAGGAAGGCAGATTATTATCTGATGGTGTCAAGTTTGGAAAAGGAGAAGAACAACGAGATCTGGGGATCCTTGTTCATCAGTCATTGAAATTAAGCATGCAGGTACAGCAGGCAGTGAAGAAAGCAAATGGCATATTGGCCTTCTTAACAAGAGTTGAGTATACGAGCAAAGTGGTCCTTCTGCAGTTGTACAAGGCCCTAGTGAGACCACATCTGGAGTATTGTGTGCAGTTTTGGCCTCCAAATTTGAGGACATTCTTGCTATTGAGTGAATGCAGTGTAGGTTAAATAGGTTAATTCCCGCGATGGCGGGACTGTTTTATGTTGATAGAATGGAGCAGCTGGGCTTGTATACTCTGGAATTTAGAAGGATGAGAGCCTCTTATTGAAACATATAAGATTATTAAGGGATTGGACACGCTTGATGCAAGAAATGTTTTCCCGATGAAGGGGGAGTCCAGAGCCAGGAGACACAGTTTAAGAATAATAGGTAAGCCATTTAGAATGGAGATGAGGAAAAAAGTTTTCACCCAGAGAATTTTGAATCTGTGGAATTCTTTGCCTCAGAAGGCCGTGGAGCCCAATTATCTGGATGCTTTCAAGAGAGAGTTAGATAGAACTCTTGAAGGGGATATGGTGTAGCAGGAATGTAGCACTGAATGTGTATGATCAGCCATGATCACAGTGAATGGCGGTGCTGGCTTGAAGGGCCAAATGGCCTACTTCTGCACCTATTGTCTATTGAAACATGTTCGCGATGTTGGGGGTGTCCAGAACCAGGGACCACAGTTTAAGAATAAGGGGAAGACCATTTAGAATGGAGATAAGGAAAAACTTTTTCACCTATTGCCTATTGTCTATTGTTCACTTTCCAAAGATGGGCCATTTCAGGTTTTGCTGAACCTCTCACCACCTCCCCAGGCGGGACCTCCATTGTCGCTGTCGCCGACCTTCACTGTCTTCCCGAGGCCACCGATGCTGCAGCCCGTATCTCCACTCTAGCCCCGCACGGGCCTCCGCCAGCAACTCCGCCGACCCTCGCTTCTGCGTAGTGTTGTAGAGCAGAGAGATCTAGGAGTACAGGTGCATGGTTCCTTGAAGGTCGAGTTGCAGGTCGATAAGGTGGTCAAAAAGGCTTTTGGCACTTGGCCTTCATCAGTCAGAGTATTGAGTATAGAAGTTTTGAGGTCATGTTGCAGTTGTATAAGAAGTTGGTGAGACCGCTTTTGAATATTGTATTCAGTTCTAGGCAGCATGTTATAGGAAAGTTACTGCCAAGCTTGAAAGGGTTCAGAATGATATTTACTAGGATGTTGCCAGGACTAGAGGGTGTGAGCTATAGGGAGAGGTTGAGTAGGCTGGGTCTCTATTCCATGAAACGTAGGAGGATTAGGGGAGATCTTGTAGAGGTATAAAAAATCATGAGAGGAATAGATTGGGTAGATGCACAGTCTTTTGCCCATAGTAGGGGAATCATTGACCAGAGGACATCGTTTCAAGGTAAAGGGGAAAGAATTGAATAGAAATCCGAGGGGTAACTTTTTCACACAGAGCGTGGTGGGTGTATGGAACAAGCTGCTGAGGGGGTAGTTGAGGCTGGGACTGCCCAATTGTGTAAGAAACAGTTGGACAGGTACATGTATAGGACAGGTTTGGATAGTTTTGGACCAAGCGCAGGCAAGTGGGACTAGGGTAGTTGGGACATTGTTGACTGGTGTGGCGAGCTGGGCCGAAGGGCCTGTTTTCACACTGTATCACTCTATGACTCTATGTTAGACTCTATCACACCAAGACTGATTTTAGTACCATAAAAGGTGAACTAACTTCACAATATTCAACAAGAAACTGAAGATATTTATTTACTGAAAAAGGCACAAAGTGCTAGTTAGTGGGTCAGGCAGCACCTCTCGACAACATGAATAGGTGATGTTTCAGGTCAGGACCATTCTTCAGACTGATCTTATCTGAATGTTAGTTACTCCGTAGAAACATAGAAACATAGAAAATAGGTGCAGGAAGAGGCCATTCGGCCTTTCGAGCCAGCACCACCATTCATTGTGATCATGGCTACTCGTCCCCTATCAATAACCCGTGCCTGCCTTCTCCCCATATCCCTTGACTCCACTAGCCCCTAGAGCTCTATCTAACTCTCTCTTAAATCCATCCAGTGACTTGGCCTCCACTGCCCTCGGTGGCAGGAAATTCCATAAATTCACAACTCTCTGGGTGAAAAAGTTGTTTTCTCACCTCAGTCTTAAATGACCTCCCCTTTATTCTAAGACTGTGGCCCCTGGTTCTAGACTCATCCAACATTGGGAACATGTTTCTTGCATCTAGCTTGTCCAGTCCTTTTATAATTGTATATGTTTCTATAAGATGCCCCGTCATCCTTCTAAACTGCAGTGAATACAAGCCTAGTCTTTTCAATCTTTCCTCATATGACAGTCCCGCCATCCCAGGGATCAATCTCATGAACCTACGCTGCTCTGCCTCAATCACAAGGATGTCCTTCCTCAAATTAGGAGACCAAAACTGTACACAATACTCCAGATGTGGTCTCACCAGAGCCCTATACAACTGCAGAAGAACCTCTTTACTCCTATACTGAAATCCTCTTGTTATGAAGGCCAACATTTCATTATCTTTCTTCACTGCCTGCTGTACCTGTAAGCCAACGTGCAGTGACCGGTGTACAAGGACGCCCAGGTCTCGCTGTACCTTCCCCTTATCTAACCTAACCCCATTCAGATAATAATCTTCCCCCTTGTTTTTGCCGCCAAAGTGGACAACCTCACGTTTATCCATATTTATATCCAGTGCTTTGTGTCCTTCTTTCACAACATCCACTTCATTTTAACTCGCACTGGTAATGGAGAGTATCTGGCTATTCTTTAACTTCTAATTTCGCAGATCTTAAATCCCAGCCTTGCCATCATGTACTAATTAGAGATTGGTTTATACTGCTTTATCTAGTGGTTTCTGGCCCCAAAAGCTGCATCTGTTAACTATTAAAAATATCTGTCTATTCACTCTCCCTTTATAGAAAAACTCCATTTATCTAGTCTAAATAGTTTTAGCAAAAGATTAACAAGAAGAAAGGCTTCGGGAACCTGGAGTGAAAGGCTTATAAAAAGAGAGCATTCTTAAGCACTTGCTGCTTGTTCAGCCATGAACATTCTATCTCTCAGTACACTGGATTACTGTTGTTATCTGGGGTCCCAGGAATAGTTTCATCCTTTCATGCCTTACTAATCAAGTAGCCTACTGGGGTCAATCATCCACTGTTCTCTGGAGAATTACAGACCTGCTGACTTTGTGCTGGGCATTACCTTTTCTTATCGCAGGTCTGATTGGAATACTGCGGGCATGTCACCCCCGTGTAAGAATTTAACTTCTCTTTAGGGTCACGGGTAATTTAAAAAGCAGAGGAAGGGCTGTACAGAGAGTAGCTCTGCTGCTTCACTGCACCAGCAACCTGGGTTTAACGCTAATCTTTTGCACTGATGATGTGGAGTTCGCACGTTGCCTCTGTGATCAGGCAAAATCTGCTGACGCTCTAGCTTCTTCCCGCAATTCACTATTCTTTATTCAATTATTTGTAAAATATGGAGTCCCCTGTACAGATATCAACTGTATTCCACAGATATCCGATTTTTTTAAATCATAAATGCATCCGCTTCCTCTCAAATAATAGTTATATTCTGTGCAGAGTTTGTGGAAGAAGTGATGGAGTCTCAGTGTAACTATGTTAGTTACAGGTGAAGCACAGGAAGATTGGTGGATAGCTAACATTGTGCCTTTATTTATGGATGGCAGAAGAGATAGCCCAAGAGCCAACAGGCCAGTGAGCCTTGCATTAATGGTAGGAAAGTTATAGTAAGAAATGTTCACATGGAAAGTCAAGGAATGATTATGAAAAGACAGCATTGCCTTGTACTTGGGAAATCATGTCTCACATATTTGATTATATAGGATTTGATTATTTTCAAATTGGTGACTAAGAGGATTGATAAGAGTAGGCAGTAGACTGCTTAGACTGACAAGGTCCTGCATGATAGGCTTGTCCAGAAGGATAGCACATGGGGGAATGCAGTTTGAGCTAGCCAATATGTTACAAATTTGACTTGATATGAATCAGAGGGTGGTAGTAGAGGGATGCTTTTCAGATTGGGGGGGGGGTCTGTAACTATTAGTGTGTCGAAGGGATCGGGACTTTGTTGAATTGTTTATTATCTATATTAATCATTTACATGAGAATATAGGCATATTGCTGATATAGGTTAGTAAATTTGAAGATCACACCAAAATTAGCTGTATTGTGGATTGTGAAGAAGTTAGCTAAGATTACAATAAGATATAGATCAACTGAGAAACTGGGCAAGGGAAAGGCAAATGGAACTTATCTTAGACAAGTATTAATTAACGTATTTTGGACACATGCAAGTGAATGGCAGGGGTCTGAGGAGTCTGTGGAACAGAGAGACCAAGGTGCACAAGTAGCTGGTTCGCTGAAATGCCAACACAGACTGGGTGTAAAACAAGGTATATGGCAGGCTTGCCTTCATCGGCTGGGCATTAAACACAAGAGTTGGGACAGCATGATATAGTTGTATCGTGTATTGTGCACATTGTGGTCATCACAGTACAGGAGAAATGTGATTATCTTGGAAGGGTGCATGAAAAATTCACAGTGATGTTGATATTGTTGGAGAGCTTCAGATAGAAAGAGAGTTTGTATAGCCTGGGTTTGTTTTCGCCAGAGCAAAAAAGGTTGAGGGGTGCACAATTTAAGTTAGAGATACAACATGGAAACATGCCCTTGAGCCCACCGAGGCCATGCTGACCTTGGATCACGTATTCACACTAGTTCTATGTCATCTTATCCACTCACTACACACTAGGGCATTTAAAATAATATAGAGGTTAATTAACCTACATACCTGCATATCAGGCACATGCCGTGAGTAATTACTCAAGTAGGCAGTCGGCTTTTAAAAAAAATCTTAAACCGCGCATGTGCAGATTGTTCTCTCCATAAAAATAATTTTAAAAAAAAAGTAACAATTCAATTTGCACAAGGCTTCTAAATCTCCTTCATTTTTTAATTACTGAATTGGTGGGGGACGGAGGATGAAGGCAGGTGGATAGATGGTGGGAAAAACGGGAGCACACCGGACAAGTTGAATCAGTTGTCTTCTTATTGAATGACAATACTAATTCAAGGGAACAATTGGAGGGAGAGTTTGTTTCACAGTGTGTGGAGAGGCTGTGCCAGGGGTTAAAGATGTGGGGAGGGCAGGAGTGTTGAGAAGGAGGGGGTCGGAGATCATGTGAGTAACTCACTCACCACTGCCACGGCGCTCCGGGCATGGACAGCAGAACTGGCCACCACATTGGGGAAGGAAGCAGCTCGGGTGACTGCGAGCGGCCGCCGGGACCCGACAGCAGAACCGGCTGCCATTTCAGCGCCTTCTGCCGGCCCGCTCACCTCTGGCAGTGCTCTCCGTCTGAATATCTCTCACCTGCCGCTCGCCGGCTTCACTCATGTCAGCCGCTTCCCGCAAATCCTTAAATTCCGCCAGCCGAGTACCCTCAATTGGTCCCTTGATCACGCTGTCAGAAATTAAGGATTTGCGGGAAGCAGTTGACATGAGTGAGGCCGGCGAGCGGTAGGAGAGAGGTTTACAGTCAGAGAGCACTGCCAGGGGTGAGCGGGGTCCGGCAGAAGGGGCTGTCCAGTCCCGGCGGCCACTCGCAACCACCCAAGCTAATTCACTCCCCGGCCACAATGCAGTGGCTCCGTGCAAGGAGGGGCTCAAGTGGGTTACTGGCCCCGATTGCCTCCTTCACAACGCTTCTACCCTCCCCGCAACTTTACCCCGGGCCAGACTCCCCAAACACTGTGAAAGGAGCTCTCCCCCCACCCCCATCCCGGGAAATACGGTATTTAAAAACATAAAGCACCAAGAATTGTACTTACCACGTTATGGGTACACAAACTCCATTCTTCTCTCTTTGTTTCCTAAGATACTCTTAAGATAATGACAATCCATATTTGAAAAACACACCAAGAAACTTGCGCTGCGCATGCACAGTAGGCTGCTGCACATGCGCAGTAAAGCAAAGGCAAATTTTCAGCTGCCTTCAGCCCCACTTGTCATTGACGGCTTCAAGCAGCGCCAACAGCACGTGGGCTGCACAGACCTTCGCGTGTTGCAAGTGCTGCGGTTGAAAGGCACGGAGAATTATGCCTAGGCATTATTCTCCCATGCCTTTTCTATTTATATTTAATAATTACCATTTCATAATTTTAATCAGGGTAGGCAGTGCCTACCTTGCCTATCCTGACGGCACGTTTCTGCTGCATATGTTTGAGATGTGGTAGGAAACCAGAGCAACCAGTGGAACCAGTGGAACCCCACATGGTCATAGGGAGAAAGTGCAAATTTCAAACAGACAACACTCAAAGTCAGGATTGAACCTGGGCCTCTGGCACTGTGAGGCAGCAGGTCTACCGGCTACACCACTGTGCCAAACATTTTTTTTGAAAAGTTTGGATTGAGAAATGAATTTAAATAGATTGCCGAGAGGTAGGTGCTCTGCTACTTACAAAGCCCTGAGCCAGGATCTCGTCATCCACAAATATTTTAATACCATCTGGCATGATAGAGATATACAAAACCATGAGAGGCATAGATAGAGTAGATAGTCATAGTCTCTTTTCCATTTTATAGGTGCCTAAAACAATGGGTCATAGGAGGAGGTTTAACAGGGACCTGAGGAGTACATTGTTCATACAAAGAATAGTTGCTATCTAGAATGCTATCTAGAATGAACTGCCAGAAGGTGGAAGCAGAAATAATAATCATATTTAAGAGGCATTAGGACAGGGATATGAAGGAACAAAGCTTAGAGGGATACAGAAATAATGTAAAGAAATGGGAATCATACAGATAGGCAAAATGTTCAGTAGAGACATTGTGGGCTGAAGATCCTATTACTATGCTGGACAATTTTCTGACTGTGAATCTATGATCAACAGCATTCAAGTATAAGATGGTATGACCCATAACTCTGCCATACCTAAGGCACATGCAATTCCGCGTGCGGACGTGGCGCCAACGGACGAGAGGCTGAAGCAAAGAAGTCGAAGACAAAGAACCGAATGGAAACGAGGCCGAAACACCAATAAACCGAAATATTACGAAGCCGAAACACCTACTAACCGAAAGGATGAGATGCCTAAATGCAAATTAACCGAAAAGGCGGGGTGCTTGAAAGCCAACAAACTGAAAAGCTGCATAGCCTACAGCAAACTTATCGAATAGCCGCTCTGTTAGAAACGCCACCTACATATAGGCCAACGAACCGACTGCCGCTCTACAGCAACGTCCAATAACGGACATGACGTTGCCGCGGGGTGGGGTTTGTCAGCGATTGGTCCAGACCTCCGCATCCATCACATCACTGTGAAGGCATGAACATTGTCCCAAACCTCCGCTCCACCCGACCCACAGCCCGCGGAGGGTGGCCGTGGGAGAGTGGGGGCTGTCCTGAGCGATGCGCACCTTCGGCCGCTTACAACTTGGTGCTTGGGTTCAGATTGCCCAGTCACCTATGGCTTGTGTGGGAAAATGAACCCCACGCTCCAGTCTCCCCCTTCTCTCTCCCCTCTCTCCCCCTCTCTCTCTCCCTTCTCTCTCCTCCTCTCTCTCCCCTCTTCTCTTTCTCCTACTCTCTCTCCACTCTCTCTCTCTCTCTCCTCTCTCTCTCTTCCCTCTCTCCCCCCCTCTCTCGCCCTTCTCTCTCCCTCCCTTCTCTCTCTCCCCCTTCTCTCCCCCCCCCCCTCTCTCTCCCTCCCTCTCTCTCTCTCCTTCTCTCTCTCCTCCGTCTCCACCCATGGGAGCGTCCCACAGTCACTGACTGTGATGCACCACCATCGGACCCCAACCTCCACACAGGGTGATTCACCTCCCTCCGACCCCCGGACCCCGACACCCACAAATGGTGATTCACCCCGGCTGCGGGGACAGATGTTTTATTTATTTCCGTCTTGGTGCTTGCAGAATGCACCCAAGCTCCCACGCACAAAACAGGCAGCATCTCTGGAGAGAATTAATAGGTGACATTTCGTGCCGAGACTATTCTTCAGAATGCGTCTGAAAGGTGTCGACACGAAACGCCACCCATTCCTTCTCCCCAGAGATGCTGCCTGGTGAGGCTGCTGTCACACAGCGATTCAGCCGGCGTGCTCCTGTCCCCACACAGTGACCCAGCCGGTGAGGCTGCTGTCACACAGTGACCAAGCCAGAGAGGCTGCTGTCACACAGTGACCCAGCCGGTGAGACAGCTGTCACACAGTGACCCAGCCGGTGAGGCTGCTGTCACACAATGACCCAGCCGGTGAGACAGCTGTCACACAGTGACCAAGCCAGAGAGGCTGCTGTCACACAGTGACCCAGCCAGTGAGACAGCTGTCACACAGTGACCAAGCCAGAGAGGCTGCTGTCACACAATGACCCAGCCGGTGAGACAGCTGTCACACAGTGACCCAGCCGGTGAGACAGCTGTCACACAGTGACCAAGCCAGAGAGGCTGCTGTCACACAGTGACCCAGCCGGTGAGACAGCTGTCACACAGTGACCAAGCCAGAGAGGCTGCTGTCACACAGTGACCCAGCCGGTGAGACAGCTGTCACACAGTGACCCAGCCGGTGAGGCTGCTGTCACACAGTGACCCAGCCGGTGAGACAGCTGTCACACAGTGACCCAGCCAGAGAGGCTGCTGTCACACAATGACCCAGCCATTGAGACAATGTTCATGCCTTCACAGTGATGTGATGGACGCGAGGGTCTGGACCAATCGCTGACAAGTCCCACCCCCCCCACCCCGGCAACGTCATGTCCGTTATTGGACTTTCTGTTGAGCGGCAGTCGGTCCTTTGGCGTGTAGGCGACGCAGCCTTTCGGGTAGGTGACGTTTCGGCAGAGCGGCCATTCAGTAAGTTTGCTTTAAGACTACGCAGCTTTTCGGTTCGTTGGCTTTTAGGCGTCCCGCCCTTTCGGTTAGTTTGCATTTAGGCGTCACATCCTTTCAGTTAGTAGGCGTTTCGTCTTTGGTCTCTTTCGGTTTATTGGCTTTATTTGGTTCTTTGGCTTCGACTTCTTTGCTTTGGCTTCAAAGTCCCTCACCCTGAGCACAGGACCACCCAAGGGTTGCGTCCTCAGCCCCCTATTGTACTCCCTGTACTCACATGACTGTGTGGCTAGGTTCAGCTCCAACTCAATAATTAAGTTTGCTGATGGCACTGTGGTGGTGGGCCTGATCTCAGACAATGACGAGAAGGCCTACCAGGAAGAGGTGGCTGGTCTAGCACTCTGGTGCCAGGATAACAGCCTCCTCTTGAACATCAAAAAAATGAAGGAGCTGATCATGGACTTTAGGAGGGCACATCATCCGAGGACGTACACTCCATTGAGGATAAATGGGGATCCTGTGGATAGGGTGAACTGTTTTAAATATCTGGGAGTCCACATCTCCGAGGATATGACATGGGCATCACACGCCTCAGCACTCATGTGTAAGGCAAGGCAGCGCCTTTACCACCTCAGGCAATTGAGGAAATTCAGAGTGTCTCCGAGGATCCTCCAGTGCTTCTACGCAGCGGCGGTGGAAAGCATCTTGTCCGGAAATATTACCATCTGGTTTGGGAATTGCTCTGCCAAGGACAAGAAGACTCTGCAGAGAGTAGTGCGTTTGGCCGAACGCACTATGGGAACTTCAATCGCCCCCCTGCCGGAACTATACAACAGGAGGTGCAACTCCAGAGCAAATAAAATCATGGGAGACCCCTTCCACCCCTGCAACGGACTGTTCCAGCTGCTACGGTCAGGCAAATGCCTCCGTTGCCATGCGGTGAGAACGGAGAGGTTGAGAAGGAGTTTCTTCCCAGAGGCCATTCGGACTGTAAACGCCTATCTCACCAGGGACTAACTCTACTGAACTTTTTCCTTCCATTATTTATTATGTGAATGAATATGTGTGTTATGATTGTGTTTATAATTTGTTTGGTTGGTTGGTTGTTTGTCTTTTGCACAAAAGTCCGCGAGCATTGCCACTTTCATTTCACTGCACATCTCGTATGTGTATGTGACAAATAAACTTGACTTGACTTGACTTGACTTGACTTGACTTGACTTGACTTCTTGTCTGTCGGCGCCACGTCCGGGTACCATACAATTCACCATGCATTATCTCATGCGGGTCATCTCAGGCAAAAATCTAATTACATTCACACATACTCACTGGTGTTTCAGTCTCAGGCCACGTGTTAATCAATATCTTTCAGTTATTAGGTTATCTTAACAAAAGATCAGAGTAAGTCTGGAGCTCACGTCTTATCTTGCTTTCATGGTGCTAATCTGTCAGGTCTGGACAAGCTGTCATTTGGAGTTCTCTCAAATTAAAAATGTCTTTTGCAAGGATTATGCATCCCTGCTTCTACCATTCCATTCAGACAGAACGTCAAGCATTCTGGAACGGGCAGGTTAACAACAATTATTGTGGTACATAATGCTACTGAGTTCAATTAAAAAAATGGATAAGGTCCTTTTACAGTGGAATTTACAGAGCAAGGACTCAAATTGTTGGAGTAACTCAGCAGCCAGGCAGTCTCTCTGGAGATATGGAGTTTGTTTCAGCACTTTGTGTCCTTTTGCATATTAACCAAAATCTACAGTTCTTTTTTTCTACATTAAAGAGTGAGGAGATACATTACAAAAGGAGGAACTTAAAATAGTAATCACAGTGCCCCATGCTACTGATCACCAGATCCAAAAGTGGCTGATATACGGTGCATGCGTGCGGCAAGTGTGGAGTCCGGATTACAGGGACTCCAGAACCAATTTTGAGGAAGGTAGATCCTGTAAAAGTGGGATGGCTTCATACCCAGGCCAGACTGGGATCACTTCCTACTGCTGCTATTTGTTAGTGTTACACGAATGACATATTAAAATAAAAGGGGGATAGGAATCTAAGCTGGACAATAGGGAGGGAGAAACAATATCAGAAGCATAAAAATAATAACAGTAGAATGTTTACATATTCTGTTGTGCTGCAGCAAGTAATAATTTCATTGTTCTATCTGGGACATATGACAATAAAACACCCTTGTCTCTTGATTCTTGACAAAAAACAGTAGGCAGGGAAATCGAGAGGCAAATTATGTCAAAGCACAAATAATAAATGAAGAGATTTAAATTGTCGAATGGGTCAGCCTAAAGGGATAAAAAACAAACAATTAGTTACTTTAAGTATATAAATAAGAACAATAAGAAATGTCAGTATTGCCGTCAAAGGTTTAAGGCTAGGGAATTATGGGGAATATGGTACATGGAGGTACATGGATAGGAAAGGATGAGAGGGTCATGGATCAAATACGGGCTGGTGAGACTAGTGCAGATGGGACATCTTGGTCAGCATGGGCAAGTTGGTCAGAAGGACCTGTTTCATTGCTGGTATGATTCTACAACTCTATGCACAAGGAAGTGGCAGATCAGTTAAACAGTTATTATTGTATTGGTTTTTACAGCAAAATACACTGTGATCACCACATTGATACTACTGGGGAGGGAATTAAATACCATCCTCATTATTCGCAAATTGGTAGTAGACAAACTACTGGGACTAAAGGATGGTAAGTTCCCTGCCGCAGATGGTTTGGGTCTTTGGATCTTAAATAAATGGCCACTGAGATTTAAAAAAAAATGCATTAGTTGTAATCTTGTAAAATATTTTAGGGTTTAGAGAAGAGCAAGAGGATTAGAAAAGCAGTAATGTAAGCCCCCAATTCTGAAGGCAAATGATATTTAGCCTGATATCTCCCATTGTGCGATGGTCAAAAGCAATTATGGCAAGATGGAGGCACTGCCTTAGCAGCTGCGGCTCGCCTACAGTCATTGTTTTTTCTTTTTTTGTTTGTTTTTTTGTCCTGTTTTAGTACATTTTTGGTTGTGTATGTGCGTGTGGGGGGGGGGTGGGAGAAACATGTTTTTGGTCTCTTCCTTCGGGGGGGATGCAACTTCTTATGTCGTATCCCCCGTTTCCGTCTGCGCCGAGGCCTAATAGCGGAGCTGGCGGCCGCAGAGCTGGGGCAGCATTCCAGCGGCAGCGGCGACCCAACCTCAGAGCTCTGGCGTTCCGGCGGCAGCGGCAGTGGCGACCTGACCTCGGAGCTGTGGCGTTCCGGCAGCAGCGGCGGCCCGACCTCGGAGCTGTAGCGTTCCGGCGGCAGCGGCGACCCGACCTCGGTGGACGACATCGTCATGAGCTTGCAGGTCACAGGTTGGTGAACAGTTTTCCAGAGATCCCACAGTAACCGCCTTGTCCGCTGGACTGGAGGGCGGCATCTTCGGCAGCTTCGACCACCCCAGGCCGCAGAGTTTGAACCAGCCCGTTCGGCGCTTGGATTCAGCCGTGGGACTGACTTACTTACCATCACCCGGCGGGGTCACAACATCGGAGGCCTGGATCACCTCGGCACAGAGGGAGAACAAGGAGGGAAGGGACAAGGACTTTAAGGTTTTTGCCTTCCATCACAGTGAGGAGGTGCCTGGTGAACTCACTGTGGTGGATGCTAAATTTGTGTTTATTGTGTGTTTTTGTAATTTTTATTATATGTATGACTGCAAGGCAATGACATTTCGTTCAGATGGAAAGGTCTGAATGACAATAAAGGCTACTTTGACTTTTGATACCTTCAGTCCAATATCTTTTTTGTTTTTTGTTATATTTGAAGTGTGTTTTTTTTGGGGTTTTTTGTCTTTTATGTGGGGGGAAGACGGTACGGTAAGGGGGATACTGTCCTTCAATTGCTTCCTGGAGAGGATGCAACTATTGTTTGAGTTGCATCGTCACCCCCCCCCCCCCCCCCCCCCCAGTTACCTACTGGATTGGCGCGGCCTTTCCTGCCGAGACCGACCAGAGCTCCAGCAGCGGCAACGCAGCGCTGAATACATCGTGGGGCGGGCGATGCCTTACCGGGGATTGCCGTTTGGAGCTCCGGAGTGCTGCACCGACATCGCGGAGCTGTGGTTCGTGGAGCTCCCAATGCAGGCGGCGCTGACCATCATCGCGGAGTCCTGCAACCCTTTGTCGGGGGTTGCCAGCGTGGGTCTCCGCCCGCTTGGCCTGTGGACTTCAGGAGCCGCGGACTCCGGTGGGAAGTCGCTGATTTGGAGGTCTGGTCCACTGAGGATGTTCTCCGTTGGGGTTCGACGTCGGGGTTCCATCATTCCCGGCAACAGGGCCTGAACATCGGGCCACCCGTAGCGGCGACTACGGGGTGCTCGGGAGGCCCCGACCACGGGTGAACATCTGGGAAGATCAGCGAGGAGGCTGACTGGACTTTAGTTCCTCCCCTAACTTTGGTGCCGCTGTGGGGATGTTGTGTCGTGGACTTCTGTGTCTGTGCTTTTTTTTTATATAACTGTAAGGAAAATCCATTTTGTTGTCTCTTATGAGACAATGACAATAAATTGAATCCAATCCAATCCAATCCAATATAGCACAAAATGAATTACATGTGCATTTGACATGGCAAAGTTATGAGTCACCTCAGTACATATGAAAATTTATAATACAATCAAGCATGGTTTTATGAAGGGGAAATTGCGTCTTACCAATTTTTTAAAAAATTCTGTGAAAGCCTCAACCAGAGATGCTAGAGGAGAACAAGTTGACCTATTGTTCAATGCAGAAAGTGTTCACCAACGTGCCTCACGAAAAGTTAAGTAACAAGAGTTTATAATGTTGAAAGTAACACATTGACCTGGTAGGAGATTGACAAAAAGGTAGGAAACAATAAGTTGAGTTAATTCAATTAAATTATACTTTGTTGTCATATGTACCTAGATACGGTGAAATTCTTTGTTTTGCATATGATCCAGTCATAGATAATTACCTTCTCCGTGGATTGTCACCTTGTCGTGGTGGAGAAGCTTGTGTGGACCTGAGATCCTGAGAGCGATGCCATCTGGAGCTATGCTCCTGGTTGGGCCATCCATGGCGGTAAGGTCGGGGGGGAGGTCTCTGACAAAGAGCAATCCAACCAAGACCTCAATGGTGGAACAGGCGGAGGATGATGGCTGACCTTAGCAGGGCGTCACAATGGCTGGGAAGGAGGATGAAGGCTGCAGCAGAAAAAGGTCTCCGGTCGTCTTGGACTCCATGCCACTGGATCCTGACCCACATCTGTCAAGGACCGTGGGGCTGCTGTCTGTGCACCAGTCTCCCCACATTAAACAAAGTCACGTACAGGTGTCCTCCACATAGGGAATAACGCCCTAGAGACACCCATTGTCAGTGATGACCAAAAGGGGCCTTAGAGAAGAAGAAGAGATAAGTACAAAAGTGCAACGATTGCAGTGTAATAATAGTAGACTTCACTGAGGCAATACACAAAGAGTCAATTGTCCGAATGTGGCACCAATTTGTCAGAACTTCACAGGTCCTGCAAACTGGGTTCAACCCGAGTGTCAGTGTTGTCAATGTGGAGTTTACTGAAACCTCCCTCGGATAACCACTGGAATGTTGGCCCTCAATTTATCGTGTGGATTGCAAAGTAAAGGCAGGAAAGTCTCAATGCCATTGTATAAAGCATCTGATCCAGAACATTTGAAATTGTTCAGCAAATTTGTAGTCTTTTCTCAAGGAAGATATTATTTCATATTTTGGTCAGATGCATCTCCTTGGTCAAGCAAAGCCACTTGCAAGTATTCTCCGCTTATTTGGGTGACTGCAGCACCAACTGAACTCAGGCAGTTTGACAATATCCATGATAAAGCAGCCTATTTGATCAGTGATGCATACACACCTTCAGCACCCAGTGCCTCCATTATCATCGAACAACTGCTAATAATGTGCGGCATCTATTAAATGTACTGCAATAACTCACCAAGACTGTTCTAATAGAACCTTTCCAAGAGGCACAAGGGCAGCAGGCAATATCAGCAGATTCCCCTTATTGGACAATATGTCACCACTCCCCTTTGTCACAGGCACCAGCACAAAATCGTGACAGTCCAAGCCCATCACCATATCGTATATCTTCACAGGAAATACTACAGCAGTTAAAGAATACAGCTAGTCATCTCCTTCGTAAAGACAATTATGGATGGTCAGTCAGAAGAAAGGTCTCGATCCGAAAAGTCACCTATTCCTTTTCTCCAGAGATGCTGTCTGACCCACTGAGTTACTCCAGTTTTGTGTCTATCTATGGGTGGTCAATATATATTGGCCATGTCAGTAATATTCAGATATTGAAAAAGGAATCAGTGAGCGGCACAGTGAGAGTCGCTGCCTCACAGTGACAGAGACATGGGTTCAATCCTGACCTCTGATGCTGAGTGTGTGGAGATTGTAACTTCTCCCTGTAACAGCGTACATTTCCTCTGGTGCTCTGATTTTCTCCCACATCCTAAAGACGTATGGGTTTGGCGGTTAATTGCAATCTGCAAATTGGCCATAATGTGAAAGGAGTGGATGCACAAGTGGGATAACATATAACTATTGTGTAAAGGTGGTTGATAGTTGACGTGGACTCAGTGGGCTGAAGTGTCTGTTACCAAACGGGATCTTCAAATCAGAGAACAATCATATCAACAAAAGATTCAAGCTGAAAATGTAGTGCTTGAAACAGGAACGGTGGTGGGGAAGAAACATAAGCCACAAAGCATAAACTGCACTTTGAAAACAGCAATGATTGAGAGAGCACCCTCAATGCCTGGAGACTTCAAGGTAATTTACTTGGCGGGAAATCACAATGATAAATATCCACAAATTTCTATTGAATCTATATAGTTGTCAGTGAGCTCATGCCAATTAAATCAAGATTGCTCATTCTATAATTGCAATAACAATTTCAGTCAACAGTAGCAGACGCATTGCATTTTAACTGTCATCTAAAATGGGATGTTAAAAACAAATTTGACAGAAGCGATAAATTGTCTTTTACTCTTTATAAGAAATTAAACATCATTGACAAAATCAATTATTATTCCTATCCCTAGCTATCCTGAGAAGATGGGAACTTGCATCATCATTGCTGCAAATCCTGCTTTTTAGCAGTTTGAGTACTGAATAGCTTGTTAGAATTTTCGAGCATGCAGGTAACTTCAAGGTCACTTTCAGTGATGCCAGTGGTTTATTTTTAAACTAAATTCAAATTCTCAAACTGCTGCTCAGGGACTTAGGGTGAGGTTCATCTAAAGTACCAGTACTGTATGCATCACCACCAGAGTGCCATACACATACATGTGAGAATTGTTATGTAATGTGACCTTGAAAGCTGTTGACTCCAACTACATTGCCAGCAGCTTTCTTGTATTACTATGTGTACTTAAAATGGCTGCAGACTCGCTTTAGGGTCACCCATATCCTCCTATCTCATCTTCGCCATATCAAATCTAGAACAAAGAACAGCAGCCACGTGGTGCATTCATTCTTTTTATTGTAAGGCCAGCATCTTGCCCAAGGAAGTTCAGAGCAGCCCTCTTGAAGTGCATGGTAACCACTTTGAGCCCAAAGTCTCATAGAATCACAGAATCACAGAAACAGTCTTGACTGTTTGAAAGAGCAATTAAATTAATTCCACTCCCTGGCTCTTTCCCCTTCAGGTGTTTCCTTTTCCAGCATATATTCAATTCTCTTTGAATTTGTTTCCACTGCCCTTTCAGGTAATGGTTACCAAATCATCAGAACACATTGTGTGAAAACAATTTGCTTCATCTCCCCTCTGGTTTTGTGCTGATAAGGGACAGTGCAATCTGAAGGCAAAATATGTTTTGAGGAGGGTTGTGTGAAAAAGATGGTGGGCAGTAAGGCAGTATTCCCTCCTCTACCTACATTAATCATTAAGTATGTTAAGGATACTTGTATGTTCTGAATCCCTGCATCTAACTCTCACAGCAGCATTGTTTGTGGTGCTGCTGTGAACCCAAACATCAATGTTATGTATTTGCATAGAAAGAAAATATCTTGCTGAAGATTTTTAAAAAATCATTTTCGTTGCTCCAGACCTGATATATTCTGTCCCAAAATAAAATAGTGACAGATGCAGTCCAAGGCAGTCAGAGGTATATTCCCTTTCCCGAAGGTTCAGTTAAATGTGTTACACAAAGGCCACACATCAGAGTTTAAACTCATTATACAATAGGAGAGAGGAAGAAACTTGATCCAAACCATCGTCTGTCCATTCTCTCTAGCACTTTGTGTTTTACACATTAGCAAGTTGCTTCAGGGAAAGATATCCAAGTGTAACTTGGCATTTTTAAGTGTGAATTTTGAACTATTTCATTATATGAAATAGTTATGTGATGTTTCTGAACCATGCTGCTATTCTGTCGCATTGAATTTTGGCCTTTGGCGTTTCACATTTGCTTGTGATGTTTTTTCAATAAAAAAGCTCAGACAGTCATGTGATAGGATAGAATTAGGCCATTTGGCCCATCAAGCCATTCAATCATGGCTGATCTATCTCTCCCTCCTAACCCCATTCTCCTGCTTTCTCCCCAGAACCTCTGACACCTGTACTAATCAAGAAACTAACTATCTTTGCCTTAAATATATCCACTGACTAGGCCTCCATAGCCTTCTGTGGCAAAGAATTCCACAGATTCACCACCCTCTGACAAAATAAATTTCTCTTTATCTCCGTCCTAAAAGAATATTGTTTAATTCTGAGGCTATGACCTCTAGTCTAGACTCTCCCACTAGTGGAAACATCCTCTCCACATCCACTATATACAAGCCTTTCACCATTCTGTATGTTTCAATGAGGTCCCCACTCATTCTTCTAAACTCCAGTGAGTACAGGCCCAGTGCCGACAAACACTCATCATAGGTTAACCTACTTATTCCTGGGATCATTCTTGTAAATCCTCTACTGGACCCTCTCCAGAGGCAGCACATCCTTCCTCAGATATGGAGCCAAAATTGCTCACAATATTCTAAATGCAACCTTACCAGCGGTTTATAGAGCCTCAGCATTACATCATTGTTTTTGTATACAAACCCCATTGAAATAAATGCTAGCATTGAGTTTGCTTTCTTTACTACCGATTCGACTTGCAGATAAAATTTTTGGGAATCCTGCACCAGCACTCCCAAGTTCCTTTGCGCCTCCGATTTGTAGATTCTCTCCCCATTTAGAAAATAGTCTCTGCATTTATTCCCACTACCAAAATGCGTGACTCCACACTTTACTACATTATATTCCATCTGCCACTTCTCTGCCCACTCACCCAACCTGTCAAACTCCTTCGGCAGAGTCCCTGCTTTCTCTACAGTACATGCCCTTCCACCTATTTTTGTATCATCTGCAAACTTGCCCATAAAGCCTTCAATCCCCTCATCCAAATGATTAATATACAACGTGACGAGTAGCGGCCCCAACACTGACCCCTGCAGAACATCACTCTTAATAAACATGGTTTTATTCCAGCATTTTATTTATTTTAGTCTCATTTGACTCATTTGCTGGACTGAGGAAGGTATTGATAAAAGGGAAATAAATGTGCATTAAAGTTAGTTTATCACTGATTTTCTGTTGACCCTTCATGGACCTAGAGGGTGTCAGCAAGTATTCCTCCTTTTTCAACAAACTCTTAATGAAGCAAAATATTTCATGACTGTTGAATTACAAAACTGCTGAATCCGAGAATGTAAGATCTTTTATTGAATGTACTGCAGATGGATCTTCAATTCTGACATTGCAATATTCTTATGTCATTTACCACCAGCGGCTGTAATAGGGACAGGATACTACAATGAAATTGCAGATTAAGCACAACAAGGCAAATACAATAAATCATTACAGGATTAAATAAATGGTTTGATGCAACTGAAAGCCACGGGAATAATTTAGACAGTAGAAGAAGCCAGGCTTTCACAATGGGCAAAATAAATCGCTGCACTCAGTGTGATGATAGATCAAATACACAAGATGAACACACAAATGTGGATCATTTGGATCACAAAGAGAACATGCAGCTAAAGTACATTCCTGATAGTAGAGACGGAATGACAAAGATAATAATTTGAGACACATATCAGTGATTATGCACAGTGGTGATTCAGAATGAAAATTCCAGATGATTAAAGTGGCATTACACTATGGGTAATAAAAATGACTTGCAAGTCAAGCTCTCGGGGGAGAATAATTGTAAAGTGAATAATAGTGTTTTGGTTCAATCATAGAGTATTCACATCTGAGAGCTGTTTTGCAATTTAAACTTTATCTAAGGGGAAAATTAAAGTAAATACATAGATCGTAATTAATTGCAATGCTTTAGCAATAACCACATCTTTATTCAGAGGGTAAAAGCATCTTTTTTAAACATCATTATTTCCCTTCATCTCTCCAGGGTTGCCAGTCCATAGATTCTCAAAAATGGATGTGTTTCAGCAATGCTGCCTGTTGGATTAATCACCTACAAGGCTTTACATCAATTCTGAGAAAGGCTTAACATATAGGAACTTTTAAAAATCTGTGTAATTATAAGTAAACACATCTAATATGCAAACATTTCCTTTTACCTTAATAGAGTTGAGTGATTCACCACCTCCATTTGAATGCAACACATTTACAAGTCACAACCACTTCCATTTTCTTAACTTTAAAGTATCTCCACAAATGTATACTCCTCCAGCTGCAATGTTTCACAATTGACAATAGTAATCCCAGCACCCTTTCCCACTATCTATTACTAATAGTCTTCCTTCAAATATATCCTCAGAATGTTTGCATGGTGGTCTGGTACCACACTTTACACCAATCCCAATATTAATTGCATGCATTTTGATTGATTAAATTGCTCACCTTAGCACAATGTAACAGCATATGGTTTTCTATAATTTACTTACTTGCTAATATTCAATTAAAACACTCTGGCACACTGTGATTTTGATACTTGAAATCCTCCATTTATTGTCATAATAATTTAATCCTATTCTTCAGAATCATAATTGAGTACTCACTCTCATAAGTTCATGTTCATAAATCATTGGAGCAGGATTAGGCCAATTGGCCATCGAGTCTACTCCAAATTCAATCATGGCTGATCTATCTTTACATTTCAACCTCATTCTCCTGCCTTCTCCCTGTATCCTTTGACAATCTTACCACTCAATTTTGTTTTTAAAACTAGTGTTTACAGTTCCTTCCAACACAATAATCTCTGTATGCTATGTCTTAGTTGTTTCAGGCATGTCTCAAATCTGAATCAATCTTTGTTTACTTAACTGACTTCGAGTAACAATTATAAATCCACCTTCACAGTTAACCAGTCAAATGCTCTTGAGGAGAAGGAGGGTGTCTCAAAATTGTATACAGAACAGTGTAAAATGATCCATAGTCTAATCTGATCCCCCACTCCATCTCTCTTGCCCTCTCTCCCTCCCGCACAAACCAGTCTAATGCTCTTGAGGAGGAGTGTCTCAAAGTTGTATACAGGACAGTGTAAAATGATCCATAATTTAATCAGATCTCCCCCCTCCCCTGCCTTCCCCCTCCCACTGCTCCCCTAAACATGCTGCTAAAGACCTGCATCCTATCTTCCACTTATCCTAGCCCATATAGTTCTCAGCATTGTTGCGTATTACATCCAGAGTAAAAGTCCAATGTCCGCAACGAGGTAGATTAGGGAACCATGACTTTTATGGAAGGATAGTTCAGAAGCCTGATAACAGAGTGGAACAAGGGGGAGAAGTTGGCATCCTAAATCATTCCAACTAGGGCTTCAAAATGATTAATAGAATATAATGCTGACAAGTATAAGATGTTGCACTTTGGTATGTCAAACCAGGGCAGAATTTACACAGTAAATGGTAGAGCCAAAAAGGTTGATGACAGTATCAGGACTACCTCCTACAACCATGCAGAACTTGTGGCTTTCATCGACTTCACCCTGCACTCAAATTCATTTGGACCATCTCCGACCCCTCCCTCCACTTTCTTGATCTCACCATCTCCATCGCAAGAGATAGACTGATGTCTATTACAAACCTACCGACTCCCACAGCTATCTATCTAGACTATACTTTTTCTCACCCTTCCTCCTGCAAAGATTATGAGTGGCATTTGTCCTGGTGACATTGCAGGGTTGGCCTTGCCAAACATAGCTCCACTGCAGTAACAGGGATAAAGTCAATCTCATTTTTCACTCCATCTGCCGTCGCATACAACACATAATCCTCCAACATTTTTGAACCCTCCAATGGGATTCCACCTCTAGTCACATCTTCCCATCTCTACCTCTTTCCGCTTTCTGCAGAGACCGTTCCCCCCCCGCAACATCTTGGTTTACTCATCCATTCGCATCCAAACCACCACCTCCCCAGGTACTTTCCCCAGCAACCGCAGGAGATGCAACACCTGTCTCTATACCTCCCCCCTCGACTCCATCCAGGCGCCACGACAGTCCTTTCCGGTAAGGCAGAGGTTGACTTGCACTTCCTCCAACCTCATCTACTATATCCATTGTTCTTGCAGTGGACTCCTATATATCGGTGAGACAAACTGCAGACTGGGCGATCGTTTCGCTGAACACCTACGCTGAGTACTCCTTGGTCTCGCGATTTCCCGGTTGCCAAACATTTTAAGCACTTCCTATTCCCATACTGTCCTGGGCCTCCTTTGTCAGAATGAGGCCACGTGCAAACAACACCTCATATTTTGCTTGTGCAGCTTACAACCCAACAGTATGAATATTGATTTCTCTAATTTCAAGTAACCCTTGCATTTCCTCTTTCCGTCCCCTACCCTAGTTGTCTTGCTAGTTTCACTCTTCTTATCCATGGACCGGTGTGGTTCTTTGACCATCCGAGCTGTCTCTGCTTTGTTCTATGCCTTTCCATTCTGTGAATTTCCTTCTACCCTGACTCTCAATCTGAAGAAGGGTTTGACCAAAACATCACGTTTTCCTTTTCTCCAGAGATGCTGCCTGACCTGCAGAGTTACTCCAGCACTTTGTGTCCATCTTCAGTTTGAGCTTAATCTGACTCTAGCCCCACAATACAAAGCGCTAACTTTTCATTCTCTCTAAGCAGGTGGGAAAACAATTAAAAAGATGTTTACTGCAACATACAAATAAATCAGTTACAAAAACATCTGTGATCAGTTATTCCCTCTGCATAAGTGTCTTCTAAGCACTAGATGTCTGATATGCTCAAAAATGTTAACATACAAACCTTATGTATAGCAAAGCTACACAGGGCAGGATGTCTCAAAGCACACAATAAAGGGCATCTCGATCAATCATGCAATAGAAATGCCTCTTACACTTTCCTAAACATTTTTATGATCACTGTAGTGGAGACTTGTACTTGTTTCTATAGCCTATCACTGGTGCTCCTCAGAGAAGCTGTGCCAAATTTCCTTAGCAACATAAAAAGCCTTGACATCCTAACTTCACCTCTGGGTCCAGTGTTAATTGTAAACTGAAAAAGCAATGTAAAACCATTGTATGTTAGTGAAACTGTGATGCTGATTTTAAAAGACAGTTCCTGAATTTTTTAAGTATTCACACCACATATTAATTATTAGGTGATAAGTGGCCTTTTAGAAAGATAAAATGGACCCAGGGTCATAAATATTTACATCAGTACTTTCTTTAGAAACACAACTCATTCTTTAGCATCAGTGTTCGCTATTGATTGGAACAAGAGTAACCATCTCTGAGCTAAGCAAATTCAGTAAATTAATGTGCATTGATGCATTCAGAGCCCTATTGAGTTGATATTGCAATAAATGATATGAGTAATGAATGTACCAATATACTGCCATAAAATTATGGTGTCAATATTAACAAAAGTGTTCACTAATACAATGGATGGATTTCATGGCAATATATTATTGTTAGCTTTTCACCATTCATTATGGACTGAATTGGACTATGTTGATTTTACAAATGTTAAATAGTGCCAAACAGATCAGCCATCAGCTGTGTTCATGTGCTTACGACTAAGTCAGCAGGTTGTGGGTTAAGGTTGCACCCCAGAGATTTGTGTGCATCAATCTAGGCTTATGCTTTGGTGTTGTACTGCTAGGAATGAGATATATAAACAGAGATCCTATCTGCTCTCCCTGGTGGATATAAAAATTCCCCTGGCTTCATTTTGACAAAGAGCAGGGAAATTATCTCTGATTTCCTGGATAAAGACGACTGAGAAAACATTTTTTTGTCTACACAAGAGATTGCAGATGCTGTTTTTTTTTTAAACAAAAATCGAACTGCTGGGGGAATTCGGCTGGTCAGACAGCATCTGTGGAGATTAGTTGACAGATGGCATTTCAGGCTGTGACCCTTCCTCATACTCAGATATTACCTACTGGAGCTCCTCCAGCAGTTTGTCCTTTCGCTCATATATTCTTTAGTTTTTAAGTTTCGTTTAGTGGTGCAGTCCTTTAGCCCACCGAGTCCGCAACGACCAACGATCCCCATACAATAACACTATCCTACACACACCAGGGACATTTTTACAATTTTACCAAGCCAATTAATCTCCAAACCTGTACGTCTTTGGAGTCTGAGAGGAAACCAAAGATCTCGGAGAAAACCCTCGCAGGTCTCGGGGAGAATGTACAAACTCCGTACAGACAGCACCCGTAATCGGGATATAACCTGGGTCTCTGGTGCTACAAGCACAGTAAAGCAGCAACTCTATTGCTGTGTCAGCGTGCCGACCATCGTGTCCTCGATTCTACTGGGAACTTTTACCTGTAGTTGCTGACAATTCCCAGTGCTGCTATTGCCTTAAAAATGAAAGACTTAAAGATGTGATCAGCAGTTGTGTGTAGCTTTATTGATTGCTTCCATCATGGGACTCCTCCTAGATACGTGGCTCATCCCCAACCATGTGCTTAACCCCATTATCTATCGCCCATCGCGTTGCTAGTTGTGGGGACAGTTTGTGCTGATTGTTCAAACATTACAATGGCAGCACTTGAAATAATAGTCCATGAGATGCGAAATGCTTCATGTTGTGAAGTTTATTGTGTAAAATCAGACCTGTCTTTTATATAGCAAATAATTAAAACAATATCATCAGCCCTCTGGAATTGACTCTATTAATTATGCTCACCAGTATGTCTGCTCCCACTCATTGTTTTGTGACTAGCTACTTGAAATACTGTCTCTACATGTTTACCATCCTAACTTTCACCACTAACCATGGAGCTGGGTGTTGAATTCAGGGAACGAAAACCAAGGATCCATAAACCTGTCTCCACCCACAGGATGGCGGTGGAGTCAGTGCCTTCAAGTTCCTGGATGTGCTTATGTCTGAAGATCTGTCCTGGGCCCAGCACATTGATGGAACCATAAAGAGAGCTCATCCATGCACCCATTTCCTCAGAATATTGAGGAGAATCAACATGTCATTGAGTAATTGAGTCATGGGGGTCATAGAATCATAGAGTCTTATACAGTGTGGAAACAGTCCCTTCGGCCCAGCTTGACCAAACCAGCCAACACGTCCCATCTACACTAGTGCCACCTGCCTGCATTTGGCCCATATCCCTCTTCGATCTACGTACCTATCTAAATGTTTCTTAAACATTGTGATAGTAGCTGTTATTGTTAATATTGACTAAATTAGTTATTATAAAATGGAGGATCATTGCATTTGCAGGGCCTGCTTGGTCTCTGTCTGTGAATAGCTACAGGCTGTGAGTTGGCGCTAGCTAGTCTGTACCCTAGATTGATATGCAGGATGCGGAAATATCCAGATGTCCTCTCCATTGTAAAAATGTATGAATACTTTGAAGAGGAGCCAAAGATGTTGTAAATGCATTATCGGGATTGGTCCACTGCAGAAGGGTTGTAAATGCTGTTAATAATGTTGCAAGGTAATTGTGTTGCTGTTTGATGATTGGCTGGTGTGAAGCCTTGTTTGAATTGTTTATACTCCCTGGGAGAATGTTGCATTATTTGATTAACTGAACTCTTTCCAGAAGCTTCTGTAGAAAAATTGCAATGGGGCACATTGTAATTGGGTTGGGGAACTGTCAATAACACTTTAATGCTATTGATATCTGTGATTGGTTTGTAGGGGCTGCCACCCCCATGTAGTTCTGCCCCACAGAATCCGATGACCTATAAAAGGTGACCCCCACTAGGATCATTGTCGATCTTCTGGAAGGGCGCTTTGAACTGCGTAACCTTTTGGAGGTATCTGCTTGCATGAGGCTGAAGGGCTTGGACAAGCAGAGACAAGGATTGGACCCATGGCGGTTAGATATTGTATAGGGAGTTTGTTATTGTTTCATAAAATAAAGTTTAGTGGTCTAGTGCTTGACTCAGTGTTTTACTGAACTAGACTAAGGGGAATTAGCTCTAGGAGCATAATTACATTGTCAACCACATCCTTCAGTAACACATTCCATACATCTACCAGCCTTTGTGAAAAGGTTACCTCTCAGGTTGCTATTAAATCTTTTCCGCCTTACCTTAACCTATGTCCTCTAGTTCTCGATTCTCCTATTATGGACCAGAGGCTATGTGTGTATACACAATCTATTCCACTCATGATTTTGTACACATTTATAAGATCACCCCTCAACCTCTGGCGATCCAAGGTATATAATCCTAGCCTGCTTAACCTCTCCATGAGGCTCTAGTCCTGGCAATATCCTTGAAAGCCTTCTCTGTCACCAATTTTTTCTGCATCGTCTTTGTCACTGAACACTCTATTGAACTTCTACAGGCATATGGGTAATAGCATATTGACTGTTTGCTTCACAGCCTTGTTCAGTAACTCTAATGCTCAACAATGAAAGAAGCTGCAGAATGTTATGGACATTGCCTGGTTCATCATGGGCATTGACCTCCCTTGAAGGGATCTACAGGAAGCGTTTGCCTTAAAAAGACAGCTAAAATTACCAAAGACTTAAACCACCCTGACCACTCTTTCACCTCACTGCTACCATAGAGTCATAGAATCATAGTCATAGAGTCAAAGAATCATAGAGTGATACAGTGTGGAAACAGGCTCTTCAGCCCAACTTGTCCACACCAGCCGAAAATGTCCCAGCTAAACTAGTCCCACTTGCCTGCGCTTGGTCCATATCCCTCCAAACCTGTCCTATCCATGTACATGTCTAACTGTTTCTTAAACAATGGGATAGTCCCAGCCCTAACTACTTCCCATGGCAGCTTGTTACATTCACCCACCACTGTTTGTGTGAAAAAAGTTACCCCTCGGATTCCTATTAAATCTTTTCCCCTTCATCTTGAACCTATGTCCTCTGGTCCTCGATTACCCTATTCTGGGCAAGATACTCTGTGCATCTAACTGATCTATTCCTCCCATGAATTTTTACACCTCAATAAGATCACCCCTCATCCTCCTGTGCTCCATGAAATAGAGGCCCAGCCTACACAACCTCTCCCTATAGCTCCCACCCTCTAGTCCTGGCAACATCATCGTAAATCTTTTTTGAACTCTTGACAACAAGCTTGACAATATCTTTCCTATAACATGGTGCCCAGAAATGAACAACTTATTCTACAACCGCAACATGACCTCCCAACTTCAATACTCAATACTTTTGACCACCTTATCTACCTGTGACTCGACCTTCAAGGAACCATGCACCTGTACTTCTAGATCCCTCTGCTCTACAACACTACCCAGAGGCCTACAATTTACTGTGTAGGTCCTGCCCTTGTTCGACATCCCAAAATGCCATACCTCACACTTCTCTGTATTAAATTCCATCAACCATTCCTCTGCCCACCTGGCCAATCGATCCAGATCCTGCTACAATCTTTCACAACCATCTTCACTATCTGCAAAACCACAAACTTTTGTGTCATCAGCAAACTTGCTAATCTTGTTCTGTATGTTCTCATCCAAATCATTGATGTAGATTGCAAACAGTAACGGGCGCAGCACCGAACCCTGAGGCACACCAGTAATCACAGGCCTCCAGTCCAAGAAGCAAACTTCCATCATCACCCTCTACTTCCTTCCATGGAGCCAATTTTCTGTCCATTCAGCTATCACTCTTTGGATCCAATGTGGTCCAGAGCAGTCTACCTTGTGGAACCTTGTCGAACGCCTTACTGAAATCCATGTACACAACATCTACAGCTCTGCCCTCATCGACCGTTTTGGTCACGTTTTCAAAAATATCAATCGGATTTGTGAGACACGACTCAAAACCATGCTGACTATCCCTAATCAGCCCTTGTCCATCCAAATGCCTGGAAAACCTATCCCTCAGAATACCCTCTGGTAACTTTCCAACTACAGATGTTAAGCTCACCGGCCTATAGTTTCCCAGCATTTTCCCTGCAGCTCTTCTTGAAAAGAGACACAACATTTGCCACCCTCCGGTCTTCTGGCACCTCTCCCGTATTTAAGGACAACTCGTAAATATCAACCAGGGCTCCCGCAATTTCCTCTCTAATTTCCCAAAATGGCCTCAGATATATCTGACCAGTCCTGGAGATTTATCTCTCTACCTTCATACACGACAGTACCTTCAGTACTTCTTCTGGATGAAGGTATAGGAGCCTGAGAACCCTGACCTCCAGTTTCAAGAACAGGTACTTTCCATCAACGCTTAGGCTCTTGAACCACACTGCACACTTACATCAGCCACAATCTACTGTGGACTTTAATTAGCTTGCACTACGTCCATGGGTTTACTCTGGGCTGGTTATATAGAATTACTGATAATTTACTGTATTATCAATTATTGTATGTTTATTTGTTGCATCATTGCATTAATTTACCTTTAAATTATTTTATTTAATATTTTGTAATTCTGTTCCTGGTGCATATATGACAATTAAACACTCTTGACTCTTGACTCTTGACTATTGACTCTTGACTATCACTCCTTCATCAAATGGCTATTATTCTCTGCTTCGATCACCTGAGTCAGAACGTTGGGTGTGTAAGTCCCACTCCAAATACAATTGCCAGTGAAGTGCTGGGGGTGTGTTGTGTGACTGGAGTGTGTTACTTTGGATACAAACAAATAACTGATGCTCTGTCTGGCTTCTGAAGTGGCATTACGAACCCTATCCCAAACATAAGGAGAATAATTTTCAGCTAATATTGTGCTTTAAAATACAGCACCAAACTGATTAATTGCGTGTGTGTATATTGTTGGTAATGGGAGTTGGCATTGTGAAGAAAAATGGTTACCATAAAGGTCACACTTAAAAAAAAAAACGTAATTTGTTGTGAAGTTTCCTCAGGTGGTGCAAGTCATAATTATTTAAATATTTAAACATCCAATCATAACATTATTATTTATTTTCCTCTTAGACAATAGACAATAGACAATAGGTGCAGGAGTAGGCCATTCGGCCCTTCGGCCCTTAGAGGGACAAGTGGCGTATAGCCACACGAGATTGAGCAATAACATACTCAATGTGATCATCGCTGATCATCCCCAATCAGTTCCCTGTTCCTGGCTTCTCCCCATATCCCCTAACTCCACTATTTTTAAGAGCCCCATCTAGCTCTCTCTTAAAAGCATCCAGAGAACTTGCCTCCACTGCCCTCTGAGGCAGAGAATTCCACAGACTCACAACTCTCTTAAAGGCAAAGTCGCTGTCATGGAATTACTTCCAGTGACTTCAGGGTCTATAGGTTTTGCATGCATAAGAAAATGAATCCTCTTAAATATTTAACCTTAAATAACAGTCCTGTCCTTATAACAGTGTATCAAAGATCGCAGTGTGTTTAATTTTCAAAGGTTAACCAACAATAAGCAAACAAGTGCTGGACCAATTCAATGGATCTGTGGAGGGAATGGACATACGAAGTTTTCAATCTTGTTTATTGCAGTTGGTGCTCTGATGTGGCCTTGTTTACATTGGTGAGAGCAAGTGTAGAATAGATGATCATTTTGCCAAGCAGTTGCACGCTGTCCGTAAAGGCCTGTTGCAGCATCCGGTTGCCAAACACTTAAATGCATTTCGTTGTCTCTGTACTGTACACTGACAATGACAATTAAAATTGAATCTGAATCTGAATCTGAATCTGAAACTCCCCCTCCCATTCCCCTACTTACCTTTCTTTTTTTTTTTTTTTTTTTTTTTTTTTTTTTTTAATTTTATTTTTATTAGAAGTACGGTAAATTACAATTTTACACAACACATATATCTTTATACATTTTTTTTTACCGCTTCTTTTTTTTTTTTTTTTTTTTAGAACTTTAAGAAAAAGGTAGAAGTTAGGAAAGTAAAGAAAGTACAAGAGAGTCGTGAAGTGCAAGAGTGTAAGGAAAAGAAAGCCCCTTAGGAAAGAAGTTAGAGAAGGAAGTAAAGTGAGAAAATAGACCCTAGAAAAGAGAGAAAGAGAAAGTAGAAACAATCGCTCTATTATAACATTAAACTCCGCAGAAAGGGGACTACCAACCAAGTCTGTTTTACCTCCCATTACCAGGTCCTGATTCCGCTTATTTATATATATATATATTTTTTTTTTAGGTTACTATTGCACCTCATGCTTGTAATAGGTCCAGAAACATAGACCACGTCTTTTGAAATTGGTCTGCTTTACCTGCTAGGAGGAATCTCATCTCTTCCAGATGTAATGTTTCAAACATATTTGATATCCACATTTTTATTGTTGGTGTTGGCGCATTTTTCCAGAATTTAAGTATAAGCTTTTTTCCCATTATTAGCCCGTAATTAAATAAATTCTTCTGAAACACGTTTAATTCAGGGTTATCTTCCGATATTCCGAAGATAATCCATTCTGGTGTTGGTACCAGTTTTATTTTGATCAATTTCGAAAAAATATCAAATATTTCATACCAGAATTTTTGGATTTTTGTACAAAAAACAAAAGAGTGCGCTATGGTAGCTTCTTGACATAGGCATTTATCACAGATTGGTGAAACATTAGGGAAGATTTTATTTAATTTAGTTTTTGAATAATATAATCTATGTAATGTTTTAAATTGGATGAGCGTATGCCGTACGTTGATTGAACATTTATGCACCTGTAGTAAATGATTATCCCAGGTCTCTTTTGAGATTTTTATATCTAATTCTTGTTCCCAATCTTTTCTAATTCCATCTGTTGTGGGTATTTCTATGTTTAAAATGATATTATATAAATACGATATTAAATTAGCTGATTCCGCCTTGGTCTTCATTGCTTCATCCAATAAGTCGGAAGACATCTTATGATAGTTTTTTGTGTGTTTTTTCAGATAATCACAAATTTGAAGATATTTAAAATATTGGTTATTTTTCAAATTATATTTCAGTTGTAGTTGTTGAAATGATAGTAGATTCCCTAATTCATACAGATCTTCGAGCGTTTTAATTCCCATTCTTTCCCATTGTATAAATGATTTGTCTATGATTGATGGTTTAAACGATGGATTATTGACTATTGGTATTAAAAGAGATAGGTTTCTTAATTTTAAAGTCTGTTTTATTTGTTTCCATGTTCTTATTGTGTTATGTATAATTGGATTTTTATTATAATTTTTATTATTCAAATTTGTTGGTGAGAGGATGGTCGCTCCTATATTACTCGGGGAGCAGTCCCCTTTTTCCATTACCATCCAGTCCGCCTGCTGTACAGAATTGTCCAGCAGGTGAATCATATTTTTAATATTTACTGCCCAGTTATAATACATAAAATTAGGGAGCGCTAGACCCCCCAGCTCTTTTCGTTTATTAAGGTGTGCTATTTGTATTCTATGGGATTTATAATCCCATATAAAATTTGTAATGTCTGAGTCCAATTTTTTGAAAAACTTTTTTGGCAGGTATATAGGTATTGATTGAAATAGGTATAGAATTTGTGGTAAGAAAACCATTTTAATAGCATTTATTCTGCCTATTAAGGACATCGGAAGTGTTTTCCAGAATTTAATCAGATTATTCAGTTTCTTGAATAAAGGATTATAATTGGCTTTAAACATATCCTGGTAATTTCTAGTAATTTCAATTCCCAAATATTTGAATTTTTCTGTGGCTATTTTAAAGGGATTTTTCCGAAGCTGTGTTGAGTCTTTTGGTTTTATCGACATAATTTCACTTTTGTTCCAATTTATTCTATATCCTGAAAAGGATCCAAAGTCCTCTATTAAGTTTAATATGTTTGGAATACTAATTTGTGGTTTTGTGATGTACAGTAGTACATCATCGGCATATAGGGATATTTTATTCTTTGAGTATTTTGTATTATAACCATAAATATCCGGATGTGTTCTTATTTTTTCAGCAAGGGGTTCAATTATCAAAGCAAATAACAGCGGTGATAATGAGCATCCTTGTCTATTGCCCCTTGATAGTTCAAATTTCGAGGATAAGATATTATTAGTTAATATTCTAGCCGTAGGTTTGTTATAATAGTTCCTAAGACTGAGTTGATCACAAAAGAGAAAACTGAAATGGAGGAATTAAGGAACTCGGTAAGAGATTTGAAAGAAGATGTGAAAGCTGGAAATTTAAACTTGATTGCTGGTAATGAAAAAATACTTGCGGGCATTGGTGCTCTGCAAAAAAAAGTTGATGATGTGCAAGAAGAGCTAACGGGGAAAATTACTAAGGTGGCAGAAGAGTCCACAAAGATGTTTGAGGCTGTGCATGAAACTATTTCCGCAAATGCAAATGCAGTGAAAGATTTGGAAGCTGTTGTGGAAGAGATGGCTGGAGAAATGGAGGCAATGAAATCAGAATTACACAGCCTTAAGAGCCAATTTACAAAAATATCTGATAAATGTGTTTACCTAGAAGCTTGCTCAAGACGTCAAAATATACGAATACGGGGAGTGAAAGAGGGGGCTGAGGGGGAAACCGCTCGTGAGTACACCGCCAATTTAATTAAACATGTACTCAATTTACCTGAAGCACCAGTAATTGAAGAAGCACATCGACTACCCAGATTTAAACCAAAATTCACAGGAGAACAAGCCTACCCACGACAGATTATAGTCAAACTTCGGGATATCCCAACAGTGGAAGCGCTGTTGAAAAAAATTTAATACGGAGAGAAGATGATATATGGAAATGATTCTATTAAACTTCTACGGGACTACCCTTATGAGATTGTGCTAAAGAGAAGAAAGTCTTCACAAACCAGAGAAGCTCTCTACGGTGTCAAGGGCGTCATATCTGGTGTTTTTATCCGAGGATGCGTATCACTTTTCGTAGAATCTCAGCAAATATTTACCGATCCGGTATAATCCTTAAATACGCACGAGAAATGTTGTTAAGGCAGCAGCACTAGAAGATTTATCACCAGACGTCAGGAACTAATTTTTCCCGTTTTATTCCCCCAACAAGAATATTAGTAGAAAATGTAAAAAGTGAATAACATCAAGATTTAAAAATGGCTATTTGCAACAGATTTTCCATGACACTTGTCTAGACATTATAATCTTCTCTCGAATTTAATTCAAGGACATGCGATGTTTAAACCAGGAAAACAGATATAAGCACATCTGCCGAAGCTGAGAGAGAGTGAAAAACATCACATGACCTATCTACATATTTTCACAGACTGTGTAAATATAGAGAATTATTACTAATTAACTACTAACAATACTAATACATAATACATAAACTGTTATTAATAAATATGTGTTATAACGTAGATAACATTGTAATCTCACAGGTTTCGCAGCTCGAGTGGGGAGGGGAAGAAACTCAGACACCTGGCTTAATTCCAGGAGCCTGACTCTGGTTAACCCTTTCAACGAACAGCTCACTTTTAACAATACTAAAACCAATTACAAATAGTTAAGAGATAAAGAGAGAGGAATATGTGTAACTGAATAACTGATTAGATTTGATAAGTCGGAATGAAACATATATATATATATACTGTAATGGGGTGAAATAGAACTGATTTGGAAACGGTACCTACCCCCTAGGTTATGAGCAATAAATTCAGCGGGGCTAACCTCATAACAGCTACGCCGGAAGCAATATTGATGTCAAATCCCACAGACGAGTGGGCCACTCACTACGGTGTAGGAAATCCAGACACCGTATATTTACTTTATATACTTTTTTTTTTTATTACCACAATATGTCACATTTGTGTGTTTTTTTTTCAAGGACAATCGCAGAGGGGAACTACCAAGAAAGTCTATAATATAAATGCTTCCAAAATAACCAGAGTCCTGAGGTATGGATGCACCATAATAAGTACGGTCATTAAAATTGGTAAAAATGTATGACGACAATCAAAGGAAAATGGGAGGAGTCACACTATGTAGTTGGAATATAAGGGGTATTAATGAACCTATTAAAAGGGGCAAGATACTAGCTCAGTTGAAAGCATATAACACGGACATTTCGTTCCTACAGGAAACTCATCTTAAACATCAAGATCAGACGAGATTGAGGGCTAACTGGATAGGCCAAACATTTCACTCTTCATTCACTTCTAAATCTAGAGGCACTGCAATTATTATCCGTAAAGGAATCCCATTTAAATCAAAGAATACTATTTCAGATAAGGAAGGGAGATATCTTATAGTAGCAGGAGAGATCAATAATATGCCAATTACGCTGGTAAATATATATGCGCCCAATTTTGATAACCCTCAATTTTTTACTAAAATTCTGAATAAAATTGCCGAATTTAATTATCAAAATGTTATAATCGGAGGAGACTTCAACTGTGTTTTAGACCCTTATTTAGATAAATCGATGCAAAAACAAAAAGGTAATATGAAATCTAAAACCAGTGAACTCTTACATACATATATGGAAAACACAAATATAGCAGATGTATGGAGGATTGCAAATCCGACGGGAAGGGACTACTCATTCTATTCAACGGTGCATAAAACATATTCACGGATAGATTATTTTCTTGTTGATACAAAATTAATTACACACACTATGAATCCTAAATACCACATTAATGCGATCTCAGATCACTTTCCTTTAACCTTTGTTTTAAAATTAGAAGGAATGTCTATGAATAAATCGTTCTGGAGGTTTAACTCGCAACTTTTAAAAGACCCACAAGGGAGTATATATCTAAAAAAACAGATGGACTTATTCTTTGAGATAAATGATACACCAGATATATCCCCCACGCTATTATGGGAATCCTTTAAAGCATTTATTAGAGGAGTCATTATTTCATTTCAAGCTTACCAAAATAAAAAGAATAAGAAAGAACAAAGACATTTAGAAGAACAAATAAAACAATTAGATACAGATAATGCTAAAGATCCAACTATGGATAAACATAATAAAATCCTACTATTGAAATTCAAGCTGAATAAATTATTGTCAGAGAAAGTTATAACATTATTCCAAGTTACAAAACAAGAACACTTTGAATTCGGGGACAAACCCCACAAACTCTTAGCACGCCAGTTGAAAAAACGGGAAAAAGAGAATGCAATACTAAAGATTAAATCAGACAGTGGGGAATTATTAACACTACCCAAGGATATCAATAAAAGATTTGCTCAATTCTACGAAAATTTATATACATCTAAAACGTCAATAGATAATAATAAAATTTCAGAATTTCTGGAAGATTGTAACCTTCCAAAATTAGAATTGAGGGAACAAGAGGAACTGGGAGCAATAATTACTTCTAAGGAGATAGAAGACACAATAAAAACACTAAAGAATGGTAAAACACCAGGACCAGACGGATTCAGTAGTGAATTCTATAAAGCCTTTTATGATATAGTTACCCCACGATTACAGAAAATGTATACACACGCTTTTAAAGAGCAAAGCTTACCCGAAACATTAGCAGAATCAACGATCACATTAATACTTAAAAAAGATAAAAACATAGAAGAACCAGGCTCATATAGAGCTATTGCTTTGTTAAATACGGATCAAAAAATAATAGCGAAAACACTAGCCAGTAGATTAAGCAGGTACGTTAGTAGATTAATAAATGGAGATCAAACAGGATTTATACCTAAGAGACATTCATTTAATAATTTGAGACGTTTGCTTAACATAATGCACTCACATAAATCTCACGACCAAGAGTTATCTATTATCTCACTGGACGCAGAAAAAGCGTTTGATCAAGTAGAATGGGATTATATGATTAAAGTATTGCAAAAATTCCAATTGGGAGAAAACTTTATCGCATGGATAAAACTATTATATAACCCTACTTACCTTTCTGTCCATGATCTCCTCCACTGCCAGAGTGGGGGCACACACACACACCTCATATTCCACGTGGGTAGTTTACCACCAATGTTATGAACACTGATTTCTTCAATTTCAGGTAATACTCCCATACCCCTCTCTTGTTCTCCTTCTCCCCCACATCCCCATGCGCACACAATTTCTTCAATGTCTCCCATAGTTATCCTGCTCCCTTCCCCTCCTCCAAATGCTCATTCTCCACCCCTCACATCCCCACTGTATTTTCCTTTAATCCCCCTCTTATCTCCTTCCACCCCTATCTCTCCATCCAGTTTAACATTTTATTTCTCCTTTCCTAATTAGATACCTTTTGTCTCCTTGTCACCAATCCCCTCCTCACCTACTCATCTGCACCCACTTGTCACTCACCAGCCTAAGCTCTCTTTTCCAGCTATCTCCCAATTACTCCATCATTCTGAAGAAGGGTCCCGACCCAGAACCTCATCCAATCATTCCCTTCACTGATGCTACCTGACCTGCTGAATTCCTTTAGCACTTTTATGTTTCTTCAAGATCCCATCAACTGCAGTTCGTTGTGTCTCTATTAACCTACAACAACACTGCCTCTCCTTTTTAAAAAAAGCAACCATTAACTATCTGAATACATAAAATCATATTTTAGTTATGATTTGGTAATGCAGACTGAAGAAGGGTCCTGACCCAAAACATCATCCATCCTTTTTATCCAGAGATGCTGCCTGACCACAGAGTTTCACCAGCACTTTGTGTCTATCTTTTCTTACTTTGATAAACTACTTACAGTATGTTATTTAGTGGTTGTAAGTTCAACTAATTGTAAATTCACATGAGATCTTGGTTTCTTTGTTCACTGAATTCCTCACTGCAAGCTGCACTTGATATCTTTGTAGAATTTACTGCTTCCAATGGGTTGCTCCCCTTGATAGTCCTGGCCTAACATCACATTCTGCAACTGTTGTTTCAACATAATTGTCTTCTTAACTGTGAATATTTTGTGTTATTTGTTATGGATTACCTCATATCACCTTGACGTCACCTGTATGCACTTATCTCTCAGTATAGAATGTGCAATAATGTTATCAATAACTACAGATTTTTCATTCATAAATTATAGTTAGTACTTCACTACAACTGAGTTTAAGATATTTAATACTGTAATCTCAATCTTGATTGCTTCTTAACTCATTTCAAATCACCTTGCATCCTAATTCACACTCTGATTAATTGTAGAGCTAGAACATTTCTTTATCCAGCCTTCAAATTTGAAATCACAAAGTCATCTCCTTTGACTTTCACTTTCTGGATCATTTCCAATGTTGTAAACTCGGTCATGACTGGGTTCAGTCTGCCTTGTGACAGGACCTTCTCACTACACTGAATTGAATGTCGACACCACACAACATTAATGTCCATGTTTGCTGTAACATCCTTCAGATGTTCTTCAGAGCTTTGCAATTGCCTCCATTCTGTGGTGCAGTCCATCCCATTTAATCTGCACTTAATTCAGTCCATTCAGCAATTTGGTAAATGGCAAAAAATATTGCATACACTGACCTCTTTGCTAGAACTCCATCAATATCCTTTGTGCAAGTTTCAATCAATCTTAACTTGCACAATATGAAGGAATGAATGAAAAATAAAATAATTCTTTATTGTCACATGTGACAAGTCAAGTCACAGAAAAAAGATTTGCTTGCATACCCAAGGTATTCAATACTCGCCACATAAATAGTGCTGACTGTAGACTGTAGATATCACAGACCGGACCTGTTATTTTCACCTTGTTTGTGGACTCCGGTTACAAACAAGATCCTGAAATTCCCTTGAACTGGGTCTTAGGTACCAACCAGACGGATTACATGCTTTTTTTTGTAACGCTTGCTATTGAAGTTGATGAACTGACCGATGGCTCTGAGATGGTTAAATAATTGAGTAGGGGCTTTGCCTGAGGGTACTTATAATTGATTATCTTCTACTGGCCTGGGATTAAGTACACCATTTCTTCTGGGACACCAAATGTTGATACAATTGTTTGACCAGGTTGTCCTTTGTTGTGCAGGCCTGTTTCTCAATCTCATAGCAGACTCTCCCAGTACTTTTCTAATCTACATTTTGTGCCTCAATGATTCACTCCTATCATATTTTGCCCACTGATGAAATGGAGATATGCTCACCCCATACTTGTAGTTAACCAAGAGGTCACGTTGAATTCATTTGTTATTTTCTGTGTGCCTTTGAAGATACACGTCCTTAATATTGTGTGCAAATCAGCTTTTGAAACTATTATGTTGCCATTAGTTGTTTCATTACTGCCCTGGGATCTACATCATGTCACTTTCTTTTGAGTTTCTTGGCTTGGAATATCTGTGCATTGTGGCCAAATGGGTGTCTTATCTCCCAGAATGGTGGAGATATTTATCATTCCTGGTTGGTTCTTTTAGTTCAAACCTCACTCTCTGTCCAATTCATCTATTCCCTCAATTACCACATCTACTCTAATGCCTATATTTGCCTCTCTCTATTCCTGGGTTGAACTTCCTCTCACTGTCCCAAGTAGTTACACAGTGGTCATTGAACTACTACAGTATTTCCTATAGCTATTCAGCTTGAATTTCAGCTTGTACCCTTGGCCTCTTGATGTTTTCTAGCTCTGGGCATCTTGTTTTCCCAGGCATACCTGATTAGTGGTCTGTTTGGGTGTGGCCAGTGCATCATGAAATGTTAGTGGCTTCAAGATTGCCTTGCTGTTCAATGTAGTGGGTCATTTCAAAGATCAGGTTCTCAATTGCAGTGTCTCAACCCAGCCTGCTCCCATGATTACTAGCGCATGCCAGTATCCAATAAGTATTAGAGAAAAGTAAACCCAGCCTTGTCTTCTAATGACCCAACAGTCAATCTTCTATAATGCACAGTGAGTTGGGATATTGTGTTGCAATAGTACAATTTGTTTGTGAGTCCACACTTGGAATATAGTATTCGGTTTTGGTCATCCAACTATAGAAAATATTCCATTAAGCTAGAAAGAGAGCTGGAACAATTTATGAGGACTTTGCCGTGCTTTGAGGGATTGAGCAATGGAGAATGGTTGGGCTAGCTAGGGCAGTATTCCTTGAAACACAGGAGGTTGAGAGGTGATCTTATAGAGGTGTAAAAAATCATGAGGATCATACATAGGGGCAATATGCACAGTCTTTTTTTCCCAGGATTGGGGAATCAAGACAGAGGGCATGGGTTTAAAGTGAGAATGGAAAGATTTAATAGGAAACTGAGGGACAACTTTTCCACACAGAATGCAGTGGGTATTTGGAACGAGCTGCCAGAGGAGGTGATTGAGGCTGGTACAATAACAACATTTAAAATACATTTACACAGTTGAATACATAGGAAAGTTTAGCGGGATGTACTGTAGGTCAAACACAAGCAAATATTACTAGCTTAAATGGGGATCATAGTCGGCATAGATGAGTTGAGCTGTTGGACCTATTTCTATGCTGTATGACACTATGATCTGGTACAACACCAACAAAGTCAAAATAGATTGTACAGTCAGTTCTCAAAGTGAAATTACATTCACATAGTGATTATTATAGTGACTATAACTTCCTTAACATATAAATTCCTACAAAAAAGCTCAAATATACAAAGAGATGAAAATAGAAATCAAATCCAAAACCTTTGCTTTGCCTGCTTTCTTTTGTCCATGATAAAAGCTACTTTCCCTTCCATTCATGACTTCCACCCTTAACTTCCATGCCTTCATTTCAGGTTTTATGTCCTGGATTTGTTTCAGCATCTGGAGAAAGTTTACTTCTGCCTTGGGGATAAGGGAAAAAAAGAATATCTGAAATGGTGTATGTGTGCTCTGCTACTTTCCTACCCCTTTCAACTACCAACCCCAAGGAACAAATGTTTTGCTGTTAATTATTTCCTTTCTGCAGCATAAGGATGTTTTCAAAGGCGAAGAAAACATCAGGTAGTCTACCAAGGCAAGGTAATTTTCCTGTACCTGTCAATATTGATTGATGGTGCCCTAAAAGGCACTGCGTGACACCTGACAAATCAAAGAAATGTTCCTTACTGCACAGAAATTCTGCGAAAGGTTGCATGAAAAAATTACCAGTGCTGTATTCTCCACTCCTGCCTTATCCAATTAACTTACATCAATTCTCCCATGTTGCCGACATTCCCACAATACTTTATCTCCCTACGCCTGTTCACCTTACTGATGTCTGGTACCTGTACCACCAAGGTGAAAAATCAAGAGCACGATAGACCATATATCAGCAGATTCTAAACAACAATTGGATTTTAAACAACAATGTAATGTTATTGCGGAAATTAACAGCAATCTTATTCTCTCTGTGAAGAAATGTTTTAAATCCACACTTTACATGGCTGAATCTATAGTTTTGCTTTTAAAGTCATAAACTAGAATATTTTTATTAAGGAGGCTCACAGTTTACCTTCAACTGTTCTGAATGCACAGGTTAGATCAATGTACAGAAGCAAGGTGTGCTAATTTCACTAAATGCCTGATCCTCATATGGGTACTGAAGCTGTGTCTGTGGTCTCTTTCAAGGACGATGCAGATGTAGTAATATGTTGTCGTTCTGCAGTCTGCACGGTACTTAAGCAGAGGGCCAATCCAATCCTCAAAATTGCAAATTAAAATATGCACAAAGACAGACAATCTGATATATGTTTCACATATGAGCTCTTACTCAGTATTAGGCTGAGGCAACATTGGAGCCACAAGGCACTGCACATGTTGAAATTGTGCATAGAGCACAAAGTGTTGGAGTAATGCAACAGGTCAGACAGCATCTCCGGGACATGCAATGTTTCAGGTTGGGACCTCAGAGTTGCTGAGGTCAATCATAGTTATTCCACTATAGCAAATCTTGGATGACCCATATAGCTGCAGCACACTGGCACATTGAGTAGAATACAACTCCAGTAACCAGGATTCATGCCTGACCACTGATGCTGTCTGTACAATCTGCAGTTTCTTCCCATTTCTGTGTAGGTTTCCTCCAAATGCTCTGGTTTCCTCCCATGTCCCAAAGACATACAGTATGTGTTGATAGAGAAATGTGCCACTGTAAATTACCCCAGGTGTGAATGTGAATGGTAGAATCTGAATGGAGATAACGTCAGAGAGTCATACAATGCAGGAATAGGCCTCATGGCCTAATTTGTCCATGCTGACCAAAATCCATTTACACTAGTCCCTCCTGTCCATGTTTGGCCCATATCCCTCTGAACCTTTCCTGGTTTAATAAAGTTTTAGTTGTCCAAACGCTCCCTAGAGCTCAGGTCCTACAGTCCATTTAACATCCTTGGAAATGTTCTCGTCACTCTTTCCAGCTTAACAACATCTTCCTATTGCTGGGTACCATAACTGAACATAATATTCCAAATGTAGACTCACCAATGTCCTGTACAACTGTAACATAACATTTCAACTTCTCAGTAACCTGAATAATGAAGGCCAATGCACTGAAAGCCTCCTTATTCACCCTATCGACCTTTCAGAGAACTATGCACCTGCACTCCTAGTTCCCTCTGTTCTGCATCACTCCCCAGGGCACTACCATTCACTATGAAGTTTCTGCCTGATTTGATTTCCCAAAATGCAACGCCTTGCACTTATCTGTCTTTATTTATATTAGCTATTCCTCAGCTCACACAGATCAAGAACCTGATATAATTTTTGATAACCATCACCGATACTTACAAAATCGCCCTCTTTAGTGTCACCTGCAAACTTACTAATCACGCCTTCAATATTCTCATCCAAATCATTAATATAACCTACATACTGCAATGGGCCCAGCATCGATCCAGGAGGCACACCACTGCTCACAGGGCTCCAGTCCGAAAACCCACCTTACTCCATTCATCGTCTACTTCCTTCCATGAAGCCAATTCTTTATCCAGTTGGCTAGCTCTCCCTGGATGCCTAGCGATATAACCTTCCAGAGCATCCTAACATGCGGAGTCTTACCAAATGCCCAGCTGATATCTGTACAGATAATGCATTTGGCTTTTCACTCATCAACCTTTTTGGTTACTTCTTCAGAATACTTAATCAGATTCATAATTTACATTCCCCCACATACAAAACAATGCTGACTATTCCTAATCAGCCTCTGTCTAAATGCATACATATCTTATCTTTCAGAAACTTCTCCAGCGATTTGCCGATCACAGGTGTTCGGCTCACTGGCCTATAGTTCCCAGGCTTTTCCTCGCAGCCTGTCTAAAATAGAGGCCACCTTTTAGTCTTCCAGCACGTTACACACGTCTAATGAGGCACTTGGAATGTTTTATTTAGCTTCAATAGACTATAGACAATAGGTGCAGGAGTAGGCCATTCGGCCCTTTGAGCCAGCACTGCCATTCAATGTGATCATGGCTGATCATCCACAATCAGTACCCCGTTCCAGCCCTCACCCCATATCCCCTGACTCTGCTATCTTTAAGAGCTCTATCTAACCCTCTCTTGAAAGCATCCAGATAACTGGCCTCCACTGCCTTCTAAGGCAGAGAATTCCACATATTCACAACTCTCTGTGTGAAAAAGTTGTTTCCTCATCTCCGTTCTAAATGGCTTATCCCTTATTCTTAAACTCTATCCCCTGGTTCTGGACACCCCCAACATTGGGAACATATTTTCTGTCTCTAGCATGTCCAAACCCTGAATAATCTGATATGTTTCAATAAGATCGCCTCTCATCTTTCTAAATTGCAAAGTATACAATCACAGTCGCTCAATTCAATCAACATATGACAGTCCCGCCATCCCAGGAATTAACCTGGTGAACCTACGCTGCACTCCATCAATAGCAAGAATGTCCTTCCTCAAATTTAGACCCAAAACTCAATACACCAGGTGTGGTCTCACTAGGACCCCGTACAACTGCAGAAGGACCTCTCCTATACTCAACTCCTCTTGTTATGAAGGCCAACATGCCATTAGATTTTCTCACCGCCTGCTGTACCTGCATGCTTACAACACTAGCATGTATTTTGGAGTTATTCCATAACCTTTCTGATTGAGCTGGACAGTTAAGGGGCATCTCCTGACAGATGAAGGATGGACAGATGTTGTGTGCCCTATTTATTTAGGAAATGGGATGAAGCTACTCAAATATAATTTATTTCAGGAGTACACATATTGAAAAAATAGCATTATGTTGAGGATTAAGCCATTGTAGTAATAAAGGTGTAGTGGAATTGAATCAATGTTTGGATGCAGAGATTTGCAATAATCGTTAATTATTTGTAGGGTAATGCTGGAACATCAGACAATATCAGAGAACAGGGAGGCTGTTTGAAAAAGGGAACTCAGCTCTCCATTATAAATATTAAAGAGAAGTTAAAGCAATTTATTTTGGAAAGATAAACATAGTCATTTGTGGATGGAGAGTATCCAAGCAATAATAAACAGATGGAGCATTGCTACAGAGAACTGTGTTCATTGGTGCAGCACTTATTAGTCATACACTCTTGTCACATAAAAGCTGAGCATTTATGTACCAACCTCACATTTGTCTTGTGTGAATAACCAGATAAAGATGTTACACCAACAATTCCAAAGCATTGCATGAGCACTCATAAAGCAAAACTTTGCAAATCCCTGAAACCTTCTTCTGAACATGATTGGTAATGATCCTTTGAGCACTTCATGTATCTGGGATACGTTAATGTGCAATTGATAAATATTATTCTTCCAATTCATTGCTAACTTACCTTTTCATTATAAGGAAAGATAGTGAATATTCCGAGACCCACAGATATTCTGTAGCTTAGATACAGAAAAAAAGCTTTCTTCCTTCCATTTCAGATTGCTGTTGAAATTATGTGGAGTGGTTTTTTCTGCCTGTTTCTCTGCAGAAGAGTAATTCCATGTTGAAACAGCCCCTTCAGCTCAACTCATCCATTATACAGCTAGCATATGTGGAAATGCAGTGCATCATTTATTCCCTTAAATTTATTGCTTTGTATGGTGCTTGCTGTGTGACATATATGTATAATGCACGAGCCCATGCACAATGTAGTTGAAGAGTGTGAAATAATTAAAATAAATGCATTTTGGATTTTCTCTAAACCTCTCAGTATGTGTGCCTGGAGTAGAATTAATTACTCTTAGAATACAAGCCTACACGTGTATTACAAATTGCCAATGTAATATCAAGAATGAGTCTCATGTAAAGTAGAACTGACCATGTCATCCAAGAAGATTAACTTGTGACATTGCAGAGAAAATTTGAGACATCAACAACATTATGGAATAAAGCAGCAACCAAAGCTAAATACGTTTTTTACACGATGAGAGGAAGCAGCATGACTTGAATGTACTTAAGTTGAGTACCAGCATATTCTTACAGAGAGATCTATTCTATTCAAGGCAATCAAGGTTAGGATTAAATATTCAAGGAAACTTGAAGAAATGGTCAATTTGCTAAAGAAATCTAATCCTGATAACACAAGGTGGGATAAAAGTAGCTGAAATAAATTATCATAATTTTTCAAAATGAGAAATGAAATCAATTTGGTTGAAGCTAAGGAACAGTAAAAGATTAAAATAGTATGTTAGTTGTTTATTTTCCCCTAAATAATAATGTAATGTGGGGCACATTACAATTTAATAAACTAGAATCATATGTAATAAAGGCCTTCAATAATCATCACATGTACACAAAAACACTATGCAACCAAATTAATAGAAATGATGTAGAGCATAAATTCATGGTGTGTACATGTGGAGATTTTAAAGATCAGTACGTTGAACAGCCAACTAGGAACCAAGCTATTTTTAGTACTATTATACAATGAAGAATAATTGATAATCTGGTCTACTAAGACACCTTTACTGAAGAGTCATCATTATATGCATGATTTTTACGCAAAGATTGAATGTGGTAAAGTTTAATCTGTAACCAGGGTCTTAAATGCATACAATGGCATGAGGCATGAGTTAGTTTGTGTAGACTGGGAAACTACATTAGTAATAAATATGCGATGAACAACATTAGATGATTTAATGCATAATTTACAGCAAATCTACACCCCTTCATGGCACAAAATCCCAATGATAACTGTTCAAACTTCAATAACAAGAGAAATGAAAGTAAGAAATTACACTAAAAGGAAATTACATAATAGACCATAGAACATAGAACAGGACACAGGAACAGGCCCTTAAGCCTGAACTATTTATTCCGAACATGATGCCAGGATAAACTGATCTCATCTGCCTACCTATATCTATTTCCCTCCATTCCCTACACTTCCATCTGCTTATCAATAAGCCTCTTAAATATCACTTTTGTATCGGCCTTCATCAACACCCCTGGCAGCACGTTCCAGGTACCCCTCTCCCCCCAAACTTCTGTGTAAATACTTGCTCTGTAAATTTCCTTTAAACTTCGCCCCATCTCATCTTAAAATAATGCCCTTTGGTCTTTGTATTTCCACCCTGGGAAAATGGTTCTGACTGTCTATCCTATATATGCCTCATAATTGGAAATATTTCTATCAGGTCTCCCCTCAGCCTATTTCCAAACTGCATAGATCTCACTGTGATGCCAACTGATGATGAGCTGGTAGACATCTCGAGATGGCAGAAGCAGTTCAGTGAAAACTTCGGAAATGGCCAACCACAAATTGATTATTGTGAGAAGGGTATTCAGAACTTCTCAATTGTCATAAATGGTTATTTATATTGAGGTGAGATACACTGAGTCTTATTTCCCTCTGCCTCCTGAAATCCATAAAGAAGCCAACCTATCCAGCAGCTTCTTGTTATAAATTAAACCCTTCAGACCCAGTAACATCCTTGTCAATCCATTTGCAGTTTAATAACATGATTTGATTTGATTTGATTTGATTCAACTTTATTGTCATTGTGCAGAGTACAAGTACAGAGACAACAAAATTCTTTTTTCACTATACAGCCATACGAATTTAAAAAAAAGAAGAATACAGCACACGATAATCTGTAACATAAACATCCCCACACAGCGGTATCAAAGTTTCCCAATGTGAGGAAGGCACCAAAGTTCAGTCAACCTCTTTGATGTTATTTGATGTTCACCCCTGGACGGAACCTCCCAAGCCCCCCGCAGTCGCCATTGCGGGCGACCCGATGTTCAGGCCCCCTCAGGATGCTGGAACTCTGACGTCAGAACGGAAGAACATCCTCAGCGGCTTGGACTCCGAATCGGCCAATTCCTACCGGACTCCGCGGCTCCTGAAGTCCACAGGCCGAGCTGGGCGGAGATTCAATGCTGGCCCTTGGCAAAGGGTCCCAGGACTCCGCGATGTTGGTCAACACCACCCGTGCTGGGAGCTCTGCAAACCACAGCTCCGCGATGTTGATGCAGCAGGCCCAACACTCCGGAGCTTCAAATGGCGATCCCAAGTAGGGCATCGCCCGCTCCGCGATGTATCCAGCACTGCGCCGCCGCTGCTGAAGCTCTGGTCCGGTCCCCGGCAGGAAAGGCTGTGCCAATCCAGTTGGTAGACCGCGAGGAGGGGGGCGAGGACGCGACTCGGAGAATAGTCGCATCCTCGCCAGGAAGTGACTGGGAAATGGTTTCCCCCTTACCCTATCCCCCTCCCCCACATAAAATACTAAAAATAAATCCTCCAAAACATACTTTAAACAAACTAAAAATAAAAAAAGATAGAAAGACAACAGACTGTAGGCAGAGGCTGCCATCATGCCATTCCTCTAGCGGTATTCATCCTTCCTATGGCTGGGTTACCAGAACTGTACATGTTATTCCAAATTTGGTCTTATCAACATCTTGTACAGCTGTATCAAGACTCCTGCACTCAATACCCTGTGAAATAAATGATGTGCTCTTTCACAGGATGTAGTCAAAAAGTGACGATATCCTTACGTCAGAAGTGGAAACAATGTCAGAGACACGGGCTCCTTTGAGAATATTAAAGAGACTCAGACCATTTGGTTAAATATGTTAATAATGTTAGTATGTGAATCAATATTTTCGAAAAAGAAACTAGTATCAATATATTTCGAAACAAAAGAAACAATATATATCATATTTACGACATATAATTGGAGAATCGAATAAAAAAACTGTAAATGTTTTAACAGTTCTTCATTTCCCTTAGTGACTCATTATAAGCTTGCTACTACACACCATTAGATAAAAAGATTCACATATCTATTACATTTTTCATATAAGGAATCTTTTGTATTTCTATTACATTGAGATTCGGAGGTTGTAGTAATATAAGGAAACATGCTTGGGAAAACTCAGCAGGTCAGGCCACATCTGTGAAAAGAGAAATAAACATTTCAGGTTGAAGACCCTGTAATTTGACCTTGCATCACAAGTGGATATGAAGTCAGATAACATAGATCTAGTGTGAACAGGTCCGTGTGGACTCAGTGGACCGTAGGTCCTGTTTCAGTCTGTATCTCTAAACTAAACTGAACTATAAGAATAAAGGATTGTCAAATGCAGAGCAGGATGACATGCACATCCAAGGTCAGGTTGGGAGCACCTCCTCTTAGAAACATAGAAACATAGAAATTAGGTGCAGGAGTAGGCCATTCGGCCCTTCGAGCCTGCACCGCCATTCAATATGATCATGGCTGATCATCCAACTCAGTATCCCGTACCTGCCTTCTCTCCATACCCTCTGATCCCCTTAGGCACAAGGGCCACATCTAACTCCCTCTTAAATATAGCCAATGAACTGGCCTCAGCTACCCTCTGTGGCAGAGAGTTCCAGAGATTCACCACTCTCTGTGTGAAAAAAGTTCTTCTCATCTCGGTTTTAAAGGATTTCCCCCTTATCCTTAAGCTGTGACCCCTTGTCCTGGACTTCCCTAACATCGGGAACAATCTTCCTGCACATAGCCTGTCCAACCCCTTAAGAATTTTGTAAGTTTCTATAAGATCCCCTCTAAATCTCCTAAATTCTAGAGAGTATAAACCAAGTCTATCCAGTCTTTCTTCATAAGACAGTCCTGACATCCCAGGAATCAGTCTGGTGAACCTTCTCTGCACTCCCTCTATGGCAATAATGTCCTTCCTCAGATTTGGAGACCAAAACTGTATGCAATACTCCAGGTGTGGTCTCACCAAGACCCTGTACAACTGCAGTAGAACCTCCCTGCTCCTATACTCAAATCATTTTGCAATGAAAGCTAACATACCATTCGCTTTCTTTACTGCCTGCTGCATCTGCATGCCTACCTTCAATGACTGGTGTACCATGACACCCAGGTCTCGCTGCATCTCCCCCTTTCCCAATCGGCCACCATTTAGATAATAGTCTGCTTTCCCGTTTTTGCCACCAAAATGGATAACCTCACATTTATCCACATTATACTGCATCTGCCAAACATTTGCCCACTCACCCAGCCTATCCAAGTCACCTTGCAGTCTCCTAGCATCCTCCTCACAGGTAACACTGCCCCCCAGCTTAGTGTCATCCACAAACTTGGAGATATTGCCTTCAATTCCCTCATCCAGATCATTAATATATATTGTAAATAGCTGGGGTCCCAGCACTGAGCCTTGCGGTACCCCACTAGTCACTGCCTGCCATTGTGAAAAGGACCCGTTTACTCCTACTCTTTGCTTCCTGTTTGCCAGCCAGGTCTCTATCCACATCAATACTGAACCCCCAATGCCGTGTGCTTTAAGTTTGTATACTAATCTCTTATGTGGGACCTTGTCGAAAGCCTTCTGGAAGTCCAGATACACCACATCCACTGGTTCTCCCCTATCCACGCTACTAAATGCATCCTCGAAAAATGCTGTAATTCCCCGTTTTCTACCTCCCTCCCTTCTTAAAAAGTGGGGTTACGTTTGCTACCCGCCAATCTTCAGGAACTACTCCAGAATCTAAAGAGTTTTGAAAGATTATTACTAATGCATCCACTATTTCTGGAGCTACTTCCTTAAGTACTCTGGGATGCAGCCTATCTGGCCCTGGGGATTATCGGCCTTTAATCCATTCAATTTACCCAACACCACTTCCCGGCTAACCTGGATTTCACTCAATTCCTCCAACTCCTTTGACCCGCGGTCCCCTGCTATTTCCGGCAAATTATTTATGTCTTCCTTAGTGAAGACGGAACCAAAGTAGTTATTCAATTGATCTGCCATATCCTTGTTCCCCATGATCAACTCATCTGTTTCTGACTGCAAGGGACCTATATTTGTTTTAACTAATCTCTTTCTTTTCACATATCTATAAAAACTTTTGCAGTCAGTTTTTATGTTCCCTGCCAGTTTTCTTTCATAATCTATTTTCCCTTTCCTAATTAAGCCCTTCGTCCTCCTCTGCTGGTCTTTGAATTTCTCCCAGTCCTCCGGTATGCTGCTTTTTCTGGCTAATTTGTACGCATCATCCTTCGCTTTGATACTATCCCTGATTTCCCTTGTTATCCATGGATGTACTAACCTTCTCTGATTTATTATTTTGCCAAACTGGTATGAACAATTTTTGTAGTTCATCCATGCAGTCTTTAAATGTCTTCCATTGCATATCCACCGTCAACCCTTTTAGAATTAATTGCCAGTCAATCTTGGTCAATTCACGTCTCATACCCTCAAAGTTACCTTTCTTTAAGTTCAGAACCATTGTTTCTGAATTAACAATGCCACTCTCCATCCTAATGAAGAACTCAACCATATTATGGTCACTCTTGCCCAAGGGGGCACGTACAACAAGATTGCTAACTAACCCTTCCTCATTACTCAATACTCAGTCTAAAACAGCCTATAAAAACCTGGATGCAACAGCCCAGAGGATGAGCAAAGATGAGCAAATACCAACCACTCAAACAATCCTCCAATTCTCATATTCCACAACCTGAACCAACTCATTGTATAGGGTCCCAGGATTTTCTACTTTGCATCATTTTCTTTTTCCTATTTGACCCACAGAACCTCGCAAGTTGCCGGAATCTAGCCAACTTACCTTAGACTACAGGACATGTCTTAAATGTTCCTATGCACCCAGCATAATTTTAAAATTTTTTGTTTAAATCATCGCTAACCTATTTGCATCTAGGATTGATTTCAGGAAGTTGTAGCCTAAAATGCTCTTTGCAATCTTTTGCATGTTAAAAGATTGGTGTTAATAGCTATAGTTGATTAATCAATGTACTTGTTGAATCATATTATTTAAAATGTCATTCAAATTAGTTATAATTTAAATTGTAATATATCATAAAGCTTATATAGAAAATTAATCACCAGAGATTACAGGTCAATTATGATAAATCACTAACTGAATATCATTACACTTGGAACTAATTAGATTTTTAATTAAGTGATAAACTACACAAAGGGCTTTACCTTGTGTGTTCTTTAATTGTATGCTTTAATCCATTATGTATTTTCAATCTGATTTAATTTCACAATATAGATATTCTTCACAGATTTCTCATTATCTTTCCGTCTATCATTAATTTCACGTCATCATGTCTGTACGGTCAGTATTTCTTTGGATTATTGGATTATACTATTTACATTATTTCTCTATTCTCTCCTGTTTGGTTCAATCCTCCAGTGAGCAGAAAAAATAAAAAGTTTGAGATAATCATATCCTTAATTTCCATTGTCGTTAACCAAATGGATTGCTTAGCCATGTACTATAATAATAATAATATTTTATTTATGGGCGCCTTTCAAGAGTCTCAAGGACACCTTACAAAAATTTAGCAGGTAGAGGAAAAACATGTAAGGGGAATGAAATAAATAGTAGAGACATGACTAGCACACAAAGTAAAGACAGAATTCAATACAAAACACAATATGAGGCAATTAATGCACAGATGAAAAGGGAGGGGGACGTGGGGCTAAGGATAGGCAAAGGTGAAGAGATGGGTCTTGAGGCGGGACTGGAAGATGGTGAGGGACACGGAATTGCGGATCAGTTGGGGGAGGGAGATCCAGAGCCTGGGAGCTGCCCTGGAGTAGGCTCTGTCCCCAAAACTGCGGAGGTTGGACTTGTGGATGGAGAGGAGATCGGCTGATGTGGATCTGAGGGACTGTGAGGGTTGGTAGGGGGAGAGGAGGTCAGTGAGATATGGGGGGGGGGGGCAGATGGTGGAGGGCTTTGTAGGTGAGGATCAGGATTTTGTAGTTGATCTGGTGGGAGATGGGAAGCCAGTGAAGTTGTTTGAGGACTGGAGTGATGTGATGCCAGGATTTGGTGTGGGTGATGAGTTGGGGCGGCTGCGTTCTGGACCAGTTGGAGTTGGTTGATGTAGGTGGAGCTGATGCCAAGGAGAAGTGAGTTGCAATAGTCCAGTCGGGAGGAGATGAAGGCATGGATGAGTCTTTCAGCAGCGGGAGGTGTGAGAGGGTCTGAGTTTGGCGATGTTGCGGAGATGAAAGAAGGAGGTTTTAATGACATGGCAGATGTGAGGCTCAAGGGAGAGGGTGGAATCAAAGATCATGCCAAGGTTGCGAGCCTGGGGAGACAGTGGTGCCGTCGATGGTGAGAGTGGGGTTATTGATTTTGCTGAGTGTGGCTTTGGAGCCTATGAGGAGGAATTATGTCTTATCGCTGTTGAGTTTGAAGAAATTATGTTGCATCCAGGTTTTTATAGCTGACAAACAGGAGTTGATATGGGAGGGGGGGGGGGGGGGGGGGGTGGGGTGGATTTGGTGCCAAGGTAGATCTGGGTGTCATCAGCGTAACAGTGGAAGTCCAGGTTGAAGTGGCGGAGTATCTGACCAAGGGGGAGGATGTAGATGATGAAGAGGAGGGGGCCGAGTACGGAGCCTTGGGGAATGCCTTGAGTGACTGTGGCTGTAGCAGAGGTGTGGTTGTGGAGAGAGATGAAGTGGGATCTGTTGGAAAGGAGGAACGGAGCCAGCTGAGTGCAGAGCCTTCAATGCCGAGGTCTTTGAGTCTGGTGAGCAGGATGTTATGGTTCACTATATCGAAGGCTGCGCTCACGTCGAGGAGGATGAGGATGTTGAGGGAACCAGTGTCAGCAGAGGTGAGGAGGTCGTTGAGGACTTTGAGGAGAGCATTTTCTGTGCTATGGAGGGGTCGAAAGCCAGATTGGAGGGGTTCAAGTAGGTTATACGCAAGGAGGTGGGAATGAAGTTGCGACGCAACGATACGCTCCAGGGTTTTTGAAAGAAAGGGAAGGTTTGAGATTGGGCAATAGTTAATGAGAGAGGAGGGATCAAGACCAGGTTTCTTTAAGATTGGTGTAAAAGCAGCAGTTTTGAAAGTGGAGGGGACAATTCCTTGGGACAATGAGGAGTTGAAGAGGTTAGTGAGGTAGGGGCAGAGAACGGGGAGGCAGGACTTCAGCAGGGGAGTGGGGAGCGGGTCGAGGGAGCAGGTAGTGGGTTTGGAAGAGCTGATGAGTTTGGAGATTTCAAAAGCGGTGACTAGGTCAAACTGGGAGAGGAAGCAGTGTGGAGGAGGGGTAAGGATGTCAGTTGAGATGTTGAAAGGAGGGGCCTTGGTAGGTGGTGGAGTAGATGCTGGGGAGTCGGGTACAGGGGATAAAGATCGATAGATGGTGCTGATTTTATCAGCGAAAAAGTGGAGGAATGAGTTGCAGAGATCCGGAGTAGAGGTAGGGAGAGTGTTTGCTCGAGGCTTGAGGAGGTTGCCCACTGTGGAGAAGAGAGTTCTGTGGTTTAGGCAGGGATCAGTGAATATGGAGGAGAGGTAGGCAGATTTTGCAGCAATGAGGGCATCTTTGTAGTCAGTGAGGTGGAGTTTGTAAGCTTCAAGGTGGACTGTGAGAGATGATTTCTTTGTGAGTCGTTCAAGTCGGCAACCAGTCTGTTTCAGTTTACAAAGTGCAGGTGTGTACCAGGGTGAAGATGTGTTGAAAGTTATGGTTCTTGTTTTGAGGGGGGCCATAGTCTTAAGGTAGGTAGACAAGGTGGAGTTGAGATGGTTTGTGAGATCATCAGGTGAGATGGGGGTTGAGTCCAGGGGGAGAGTGATGGAGAGCATGTCAGAGAGATGGTGGGGATCAATGGATTTTAGATTACGGAAGGTGATTTCTCGGAGGAAGCGGGGGCGAGGTGTCGGAGATGGGATGGTGAACCGTATAAGCTTATGATCAGAGAGGGGGAAGAGGCAAGGGTGGAGGTCGAGTACCGGTTGATTTATTGGGCAGACCAGGTCAAGGATGTGACCTTTGTCATGTGTGGGAAAGGTGACGTGCTAAGTGAGAGAGAAGTTGTCAAGTAAAAAGGCGAATTCAGATGCGAGCTTGCAGGTGGGGGAGTCCATGTGAATATTTAAGTCACCAAGTAGCAGCAGACGTGGGGAGAGGGATGAGGCAAGTGTGATGTACTTCCTGATGCTCACTGCCTGATGAATGAAAGAATGCATGAATAAAGCACTTTATTGTCACATGTGAAATTCTTTGCTAGCTACCCCCAAGGTATGTAATTGTCGCCCCATAAAGGACGCTGACAAAGTTACAAAGTGTCCCACACCAGGTCCACCTTTGTTCTCCCTTCCTCCCTGCCCCCTCCCAGTAGTCCCCCCACTGATTTTTATTTCTTCATTCTCCTGATTCTATCTACACCACGCTGCCTCAGCAAGGCCACCAGCATAATCAAGCACATCCCACCCTGGTTGCTTCCTCTTCAACCCTCTCCCATCAGACAAGAGGCACAGAAGTGTGAAAACACACACCTCCAGATTCAGGGACAGTTTCTTCCCAGCTGTTATCAGGCAACTGAACCATCCCTTCAACAACTAGAAAGCAATCCTGAGCTACTATCTACCTCACTGGAGACCCTTTTTGGATTTCTTTATCTATCTTAATTGGACTTCTGGACTTTATCTTGCACTAAACGTTATTCCATTCATCATTACACAGTGGATGGCTTAAATGTAATCACGGATAGTCTTTCCACTGACTGGATAGCATATAGCAAAAAGTTGTTCAATGTATATGTGACATTAAAGTAAATAAACCTGAAAAGATTGTTGTCACATTTTCCGCTCCCTGTAAGTTGGTCATTGGGCATTGTATAGCATTCATGCATCTGAGGTTTTGGATCCTACTCCTGAGACATAAGCTCAAATATCCACACTGTCCATTTAGTCCACTTCTGGCACCTCCCTTTGTAGAACAAACCTCTCCTTAAACACCCCAGTGTTGCCTTTCTGCCCCTCTGAGATGTCACAGAAATCGCAACATCCTCCTTTTCCATTGCATTTCTATGAAAAACCTATAGCAATTGCAGTAATATTTTGCAAGTAATATTCTGTAGATGTCAGAAATCCAAAAATAAAACAACTATAGCTGGGGATATAACAGGCAGCATCTATACAGAGAGGAATTATTGTGTTCCTTTAGAGTTTCAGTTCTATAATTCACAGTTTTTGAGATGAGAACCATTGCCGAGTTTAGAAGTGAAGTGCTGGTAAGACAAAGAAAACCAATAATGTTGGCTGCTTCTGACTCATCAAGCACTGTAGGTTTTATTCTGATCCATAACATAGAAAAAAAAAATATCACAGTAAATTCAAAAGTAACTTTTAAAACAATGTGTTTCTTCCAGTGCAATATAATTATTTTCAATATGTATTTGCTTGGTTGCTTATTTGTATAACTGAAGGAAAAAGTGAAATAGAGAGGGAGAGAAAAGGTTTGATTTATTTGCAGAATCCTAAAGCACTGAAATAAATGATTTGAATGCTTATCACTCTCATTATGTAAGCACAATGGAACCAATTCATACATGATAATATATAGATAGCAAGATATAGCAATGTTACAAAATTTTGAGATTTTAAAAATCAAGTCTGCAATTTATCCCATCAGATAAAGCATAACAATAAGTTTAATTTGACACCAAATTCACTTTCATATCTCAAGTATTAAAAAAGTTATGGCCATTTTCATACTCGGAAATTAGCATCTTGTTCCCTATTGATTTTCAATGGACATTACAAAAAAGCTGTGATCTTGGATAGTCAAAAGCCCATTTCTTAAGGAAAGATTAACATTTTTAAATAGCCTAAGTGTCCAAAGATTATTCACAAATAATTCACAATATAACATGATTTTTATATCTAATTTACATTAATTTATAGGCCAAATGGAAGGAATTTAGTGTTCAATTGCTGTAAATAAATGCCCATTTAAATCGGCTTTCTAGTGGGTTCATGTGAACGCGCTGGTTTAGAACGTTGACATCGCGCTGGATTAGTGCCCTCAAATGCCGAGAAAAATACTGCGGGATATAAAAAGCCCAAAATGAACTACTCGCTATAGATAACTTGATTAACAGGGTTATATATATGCCCCATTTAATGTAAAAATAAGATACATACCTTTAATTGTTTGCTTTATAAAACCCTGGGGCTGCGAGAGGTTGCGGAATGAGACAGTAATTTTAAAACTATTAGAACTATATTATCGAGGCCTATAAAACTAATAATACCTTTTGCGACCGGGTCTTGCAGCGATTTTTCGTTAATGATTTACTAGGCTGAACATCTGCGATTAGTACAGCCTAGTAAAAATCGCGTTTTAAACCCGCCCCCTCCAAACAGCGCCAAAATCGCTAACATGGCTGTGGGCAGATTCCCAATGACGATTCAGGTAGGTTTTGTAACATACCTACAAGATAAGGTACATGCACAGAGTCTTTAACCCCGAATAGGGGAAGCAAGAAGCAGGGGACAGAGATTAAAGGTGAAAGGGGAAAGATTTAATAGGAATAGGGGTTCACACAGAGAGTGATAGGTGTGTGAAATGAGCTACCAGAGGAGATAATTGAGGCAGGTACTATCACAGCATTTAAAAGCCATTTGGGCAGGTACATGAAAAGGAAAAGTTTAGAGGGCAGGTGGGACTAGTGTAGATGGGACACATTGGTTGGGATGGGTAAGTTGTGCCAAAGGGCCTGTCTCCATGCTGTGTGATTCTATGCTAAAGGTTAAAAAAATAAACCCAATCAAGTTTTTTAAAAAACCCAATCAAGTGAAGTTTAATGTCACAGGGACATGCATGGTGAGGTACAAGTATAAAGAAGAACTTGCTTGAAGCATCATCACAGCTATATAGACTTAGATAAACACACATAAAATACACTTAATCCTTCTAAAAGATGGTACAGAATAAATAAGATATTAGTGCAAAATAAAATTACTAAAACAAGTCCATGGCAGATTAAAAGGTCCTCTGTAGTCCTCCATTGTCAAGATAAGATTAAGGTTCTGTACTTGGTTTAAAGAATGTGGTGATTGCAGAACAGGAGTTGTTCCTGAACCTGGTGGTGTGAGACTTCAGACCTCTGTACCTCTTGCTACAAGATAACTGAGAGACAAAAACATGGTGAAGATCCTTGGATGTTGGGGAACATTGATGATCCATGCCACTTTCTTGAGGCAGCACCACAAGTAGATTATTTTGCTAGAGGGGAGTGCTGTGCCTATGTTGAACTGAGTTGAATTCACCACTCTCTAAAACCTCTTGCATTTCTGTGTGATGAAATTGCTATGCCAGGTCATAATTGAACCAAGTAGGACACTTTCTGCAAATATATATATTACATCTGTAAAATACATCAGTAGGATACACTGCAAAAGTTTTTTTTAGCATCTGGCGACATTCCAATTCACTTTGAACTTTTAACACAGTAGAGGCATTGGCCTTCTTCATGATTACATCTATGCACTGGACCCATGACAGGTCGCCTGAGATGTTTTATTTAAATATATATTTTATTGGAAGCAATTGTACAACAATTTTGACAATTTTACAGCCCTGGCACAGTTTCAATTTTAACATTTTTCAAACAGAACATTAAATTAAAAAGAGAAGAGAAAAAGGAAAGAAAGAAGAAAAAAGAGGAGATATACCCGTCGACCCACCCATGTGTCTGCTCACCCAGCCCTACGATCAGTTTTGAATTTGTGTTCAACCATTGTGTTGCTCAAGAAATTCAATAAAAGTTAGGTATGTTACAAAACTTACCTCCAGCGGCGCTGCAGATCTGTCGCTGCCCGTGTACATGACTTTGGCGCCTTTGAGAGGGGGGCGGATTTCAAATGCCTTGTTTCTCCAGCCTGATCGAATCGATTTCTGTCAGGCTGTTTAGCTGCTAAAGAATAATCACTTCGACTGCCGTTTTATTATGTTTTCTTTTAAACTGCACTAAATATTTTACAAACAATTAATTTTTAAAAATAATCTTCTAAAGCCATCAACGCCGACAACAGGGACGGATGTCATGTACGGGACAGGTAAAGGAAAGCTGTTTATTTTATATATATGTAAACTTGCTTCTAAGGATGCCTTTAATCAAAATTTCACATTGCGAAAATGTCATTATGTAAATATATGAACCGGCAATATTTTTCCTGTCGATATGAGGTTTAAATTCACCGCAAATGCAACGTTCCAAACCAGCGCGTTCCACAAAAACCAACTCGCAAGATGATTAAAATGGCCATTAATTTACGGGAATTAAACTAAATTCCTTCCATTTGGCCTATAAATTCATGACCATGAGATTTAAAAATAATGTTATATTGTGAATTATTGTGTGAATGGTATTTGAACACTTAGGCTATTTAAAAATGTTAACTTTTTCTTAAGAAATGGATAGATGTTTAGATCTAGTAATTAAATTTTGTAATTAGCTACAATTGGGTAAATAACTAATTATATGCATTTAATTTCAGGTCATCCAAGTAAGATTGTTTCATATTTGTTTCAGAATGCTTCAATCTATAATAACTGAAAATTTCATTCAGTTTTCTTAATTTTTAAGAAAGTTATGGGCTTTTGACTGTCCTTGATCACAGCTTTTGTGTTAAGTCAATGGAAAAGCAATAGGGAACAAGATGCTAATTTCCAAGTATGACAATGGCCATAACTTTTTTAATACAAGATATGAAAGTGAATTAGGTGTCAAATTAAACTTCTTTTTATGCTTTATCTGATGGGATAAATTGCAGACTTGATTTTTTAAATCTCAAAATTGTGTAACATTGCTATAAAAGGAGACCATATTTTTAAAAATTGTTCCGGTTTATCATTCAAGACAAACCTAATTCTCTCTGGATGTAGTCTATCCATCCTTTCTGTAATCCACATCTTCACTGAAGGGACTGCTGTCTTTTTCCAGAAGTTAAGTATAAGTTTTTTTGCTAATATTAGACAGTAATCGAGAAAGTGTTGTTCAGAAACCGTTAGATTGCTACATGCCTCTGATATTCCCAGTATTATCAATTTTAGGTCTGCCTCTAATGGGGTTTTCAGTGTTTTGGAGGTGATGCTGAATACTTCTGTCCAAAAACTTTCTATTTTTGAACACAGTTAAGCTGGCTTCTTGAGACTGACATCGATCGCAACGAGAGAAAACATTGGGGGAAATCTTGCTCAATTGGTCTTTGCGTAATATAGCTTGTGCAGGACTTTGAACTGTATCAGGCAGTGTCTGGCATTTAAGGAGCAATAGTGAATGTATTGTAGGCTTTCGTCCCATATATCGTTGAAGATTTGTTGATCATCACCATCATCCTCCCATGCACGTCTATAAACCTCAGATGATGGGGTGACGATGTTTTGGCGGACATTTAAATGTAGGATATCAACTTCTCTGTATCTGCATGTCTATTCAAACAGATTGTCTGGACCTGCAGAGGATAGTCTTACCTGGATGTTCTCACATAGTCCCTAACCTGGAGTTATCTGAAAAAATTATTAGTGTTCAGATCGTATTTCTCCTGCAATTATTGGAAGGAGGAAAGAGTCCCCTTCTGATAAAGGTCTCCCACAGTGTTGATTCCCTTGTTCTTCCATTGAGCGAAAACACCATCTAAAGTAGAGGGTTTAAAAGAGGGATTGTTTGCATTAGGAAGAAGGAGAGACATGTCTCTCAATTTGAGACTGAGCTTCAACTGTTTCCAGATACGAACAGTACCATGTATTATAGGGTTATGCTCATACATTAACTTATTCAGGGATTGGAGACAGGACAATCGAGCCTATGGAGAAAGGTAAACAATCTTCTCTTTCCATTTTTAGCCTGTTTGCTTGTTGGTGCGAGTCATCCAGCCAGAAAATTATGGTTTTAATATTTGTTGCCGAATAGTTAAAGAAGAAATTGGGTAAGGCTACTCCTCCATTCTCTTTAGATTTGCACAGGTGTCGTTTATGTATTCCCAAATGAAATTAATGACAATGGAATCAATTTTTTTGAAGAAAGATTTGGGAAGATATTGTCTGGAATAGATATAAAAGCTGTGGGAGAAAGATCATCTTTACGGCATTTAGTCTGCCGAGGAGGGAAATAGGCAATGTTTTCCAAAATTGAATATACCGACAAAGTTTAGTGATTAAAGGAGGGAAATATGTTTTAAACAGAAGGGAATATTTTCTGGTAATGTAAACTCCCGAGTTATCTGAATTTTTCAGTAACAATTCTAAAGGGGGATTGTTGGAGCTGGGTGATGTCTTGTTTGTTTATTGGCATAATTTCACTTTTGTTCCAATTAATTCTGTAGCCAGAGAAGGGGCCGCATTGATCTATAGTGGCTAGTAAATTTGGGATGAAAGCATTTGATTGTTCAGTGTTCTGGCGGTCTGATTAGTATATAGAAGCTTTACCCATGAGATGAAGTTTTTGCCCAATTAGAATTTTTCCAACGCTGTGAAAAGATAAGACCATTCAACTTGGTCAAAAGCTTTTTCCGCATCCAATAAGATGATTGCGAAGTCTTCGTTGGTATTCTATTTGAATAAATTATATTAAACAGGCGTCTCAGATTAAAAAATAAGTGTTGTTTAGGTATGAACCCAGTTTGATCTGATTGTATAAGTTTGCCAATGACTGGGCTGAGTCTGTGAGCCAGAGTCTTGGCTAGAATCTTCTGGTCAGTATTTAAGATCCTGGCTCTTCCATGTTCTTATCTTTTTTAGGAATTGATGTGATAATTGATTCCGCTAGAGTCTGCGGTCAGGGTTGCTCTTTGATGCTTGGGTAAACAGGCTTTGTAGACGTGGGGAGATTATGTTGTTAATTTTTTTGTAAAATTCATTATTGAGCCCGTCTGGGCCAGGAATTTTTCAGTTTTCCAGTGATTTAATGGTCTCTGAAATATCCTTTATTATTATCTCTGCACCAAACTCCTCACGTTCAGTCTCCCTGGGGGCAGGAGATTGCACTTATCCAGAAAGGTCTTCATCTTCACGGAATCAGATGATGTTTGTGAAGAGTGTAGGGTTTGATAAAATAGTTGAAATCTTTCGTTGATATCTTTGGGCAGTGAGAGTAGTTCACCTTTTTCTGATCTGATTTTATGTATGGTACGGTCATTCTCTAATTTTCAAAGTTGTCGTGCTAAACGTTTATGGGGTTTATCGCTGAATTCAAAGTGTTTTGTTTGGCTATTGAAATGCCCTACTGATTCTTGCCGAGAGTATCTGGTTTAGTTTGAATTTGAGTGCAGCTATCTTGTTGTGTTTTCTTGTGAACGGCTCAGCCGCATTTTCTATGTCTAATCGTTTTATTTGTTTTTCTAACTCCAATTATTCTGCCCTATTTCTCTTATTCTGTGAAGCTTGGTATGAAATAATGCAACCTCTGAGGTAGGCTTTAAAGGTTTCCCAAAGCAAAGATGGAGAGATGCCAGGAGTGACATTTGTCTCAAAGAAGATTTCCATCTGTGCTTTCAGGTAGTCACAAAAACCCAGCCTCTGCAAGTATTTGTGGGTTAAATCTCCAGCACGACTGTCTATTTGCCATTCCTTCCAGTTTCACAGAAAATGTAAGAGGGCAATGATCTGAAATAATGATATTATGATATTTTCGATTGTAGGTGTATGGTAGAAGTTTGGAGTCAACCAGGAAATGTTCTATTCTTGTGTACACTTTATAGACACCTGAGTAGAAGGAATATTCTCTTCCTGAAGGATTGGCAATCCTCCATACGTCCTTTATATTTGTGTTGTTTATATAAGTGTTCAGAAGTTCACTGGACCTGGATGTGATTATTCTTTGAAATGAAGATCTATCTAGGTATTCGTCTAAAACACACCATAGATCCCCCACCGATTATCAAATTGGACTGGGACATATCTGGGATTAAATGAAATATTTTATTGAAGAATTGGGGGTTATCAGAATTTGGAGCGTAAATTGGAGCATTCACCGAAGTCAATGAGGTTGAGTACATTTCTCCGGATACCATAATATACCTACCTTCCATATCAGCTATTGTGGACTTATGTTTGAACGGAAGACCTTTACGGATTAGAATTGTAGTTTCCCTGGCTTTAGAGGGAAAGGTGGAGTGATACAACTGTCCAATCCACCTACCTCTCAGCCTGATGTGATTTGTTCTTGAGGCGAGTCTCCTGAAGGAATATTATGTCAGTGTTAAGGGATTTTAAGTGGGCTAGTATTTTACCCCTTTTTATTGTTTCATTTGCACCCCTGATGTTCCAACTACAAAACGCGATTCCTTTCCCCCAGTTTGCTTGCTACATCATCTTGCATATCTAAGGTTACACGATCTCTGCTGAATTAAATGGTCCGACCCAGTGATTAAAGTATTTCTTTCAAATGTAGGCTGAGTGAGAAACCCCTCTATTTCCTTGGAGATCTTAACTCTCAGAAAATAGATGCTGCTAAACCACTGACTCATCAATGAAATCAGGTCCATGCTCTCAAGCATGCTCCCTTTCCGACGTCAACGACTAGCTCTTTATTGACTTTGAGTGAGAGGTTGTTGTTGCTGCACCACTTTTTCCAGCAAACATGCTTGGGGCAAAGTTAATGAAGGAGAAATGTTTTCCAGAAATATTCCCTGTTCTGCTTCACGCAGTGCCAGTGTTTCTCACATTCACCGGAGCAGGCAGAATGACCTGTGTGTATAATATTTTCAAAAGAAGAGAATAGAGAACTCCCCCAGTACTTAATGGAAACATTAGCTCAGAATGTGCATTCAAGACTTGGAGTGTGACATGAACTCACAACCTTCTGATATGGAATGCCACAACTACCAGGTCGATGACTCAAGAGGAAGCAAAAATAACAAACTCTGAAGAGAAGGCAGTGAAAAATTAAACATTCAGAAACTACATCAGAGAATACTTCAAAGGATAACCAAGGACATTGTGGAAATATATAGTAAGTCTGTTAGAGCTAAAAAACAGAAAGTGGGAGACAATGTCAAGAAAATATACGTTTCCATTTAGATTGGCTTCCTTTCCAATAACAAGAAGATAATGTTGCTTATCAAAGATATCTTATCTTAAAAGTTTTACTACTTTGTTTTAGTTTCGAGTTACAGCTTGGAAACAAGCCCTTCGGCCCACCGATTCCACGCCAACCAGCGATCACCCACACAGTAGTTCTATCCTAAACACTAGGAATGATCTACAGAAGCCAATTAACCTATAAACCTACAAACCTGCAATTTTTTGGTAAGTGGGATGAAACCGAAGCATCCTGAGAAAATCCACACAGTCACAGGGAGAACGTACAAACTTCGTACAGCACCCGTGGTCAGGATTAAACCTGGATCTCTGGTGCTGTGAGGCAGCAACTCTACTGCTGCACCACTGTGCTGCCCTTTGCCTTTATTGCATCCATGTATGATCATTGCAACCCGTAGGAAACTTAACTTCTGTGCTGCTTAGTTCCACAAACAATTTGCTGCATTAACGGCTGTCAACTTCAGAGGTGACTTCTATCTTTGAAATGTTTCGACATTCTTTAATACTCCACATGGGAGCAGCCAGTTGCCAGTTAAAAATATTTACATTTACCATCTTTTAAAAGGTTGCATCACTGTCAAAATTAAATTAACCTATCATTTGGAGTGGCACGGTGGCACAGCAGTAGAGCTGCTGCCTTACAGCGCAAGAGACCTGGGTTCAATCCTGACTACGGGTGCTATCTGTACAGAGTTTATACATTCTCCCTGTGACCTCATGGGTTTTCTCCGGGATCTCCAGTCTCCTTTCACACTCAAAAAGACATAGAAACATAGAAACATAGAAAATATGTGCAGGAGTAGGCCATTCGGCCCTTCGAGCCTGCACCACCATTCAATATAATCATGGCTGATCATCCAACTCAATATCCTGTACCTGCCTTCTCTCCATACAAGACATATAGGTTTGTATGTTAATTGCTTTGGTATAATTGTAAATTGTCACTAGTGTGTAGGATATTGCTAATGTGCGGGATCGCTGGTCGGCGTAAACTCAGTGGGCCGAAGGGCCTTTTTCTGCGCTGAACCTCTAAATTAAACAATACTATCCTCTGTACATGAAAATAAATAGAAACTGCTGATGCTGAAATACAAAAATATAAATATAAAATGGAAACATCAGACAATACCCTTTGGAAAGGGGAACAGTTAATGTTTGAGGTTGAAGACTGTCCACATAGTTGATACACTACAAGATTCAATCATTCTAAATTAATATATTTCCACAATGTCCTTGGTTATCCTTTGAAGTATTTAAATTAATTTAGGCATTACGGTCAGAAATGAAAGTATCCTCTATTAACTATTGAATGAAGCCTGTACTTCCAGATTTACATCTCACCTCAAAACCTCTTCATCTCATTTTCTGTTCTTATTACATTTCTTCCCACTATGTCCAGTTAACAGCAGGTTTATTTCTTTCTGAAGCAAAGAACAAACTGGTGGAGGAACTCAGCAGGTCAGGCAGCATCTGTGGTGGCAGAAATATGGTCTGCATTTTGGGGTCAGGATCCTGCATCAGGACCAGTGGGGCAGCTGCCTCGTAGTGTTGGAGACCTGAGTTTAATCTTGACCCATACCTCCCACCTCGACTCTGTCCAAGGACCCCAACTGACTTTTCAGATGAGACAGAGGTTTCCCTGTACCTCCTTCAACCTCATCTACTGTATCTGCTGTTCCAGGTGTAGACTCCTATATAACGGCGAGACCACAATACACAATACACAATACAATTTATTTGTCACTTGAACCTCATAGAGAAAATGTTGTTTCTGCAGTCATACATACAAGAAAAAAAAGACCCATGACACAACACAATTTACACAGACATCCATCACAGCGCATCTCCTCCTCGCTGTGATGGAAGGCAAAAAACTTAACTCTCCCCTGCACTTCCCTCTCCCCCCGATGCCAGAGTCAAAGTCAGACCCCAAGTCAGAGCCCCCGGCGGGCGACAACAATTGTCCCGCGGCCATTAATGCCGCGCCGGGTGGTGCAAGGCCACGCTCCGGGTCTTGTTTTTGGAGCCCCGGGCGGGCGCTAGCAAAGTCCCGCAGCCGTTGAAGCCACGCCGGGCGATGATGAAAGGCCCCGCTCCAGGTCATCCTCGACCCCGCTACTCGGGCGGTGAAGTCGCCGTTGCGGAAGCCCCGAAAAGCGGTCTCCCAACAGGGACCCGCGGGCTCCCGGTGTTACTGTCTACCAGACCTGCGGTTGGAGCCTCCGAATCCCCGGGGTCGGGTCGCAGCAGCGCGCCACCAACGCTCCTCCCGCTCCAAACTCGGCCAGCTCCATGATGGTGAGTAGCTCCGCAGCTCCGTGACTGGAGCCCCAGGACGTTCCTGCTGGAGGCCGCTCCACGGTGCTAGGCCCCAATGACAACGGAGACCCGACAGGGAAAGGTCGGGTTCTCCGTGCAGGGGAAAGATTTTAAAAGTTTCCCCCCCCACACCCCCCCCCCCCCACACACACACACACATACACATACCCCATCAAAAAAAATAAAAATTACATTAAAACGGGACAAAAAAAATAACAAAAAAAAACAGACAGACTGCAGAGGCCGCTGCGACGTGAGTCGCGCCGCCCACCGGATAGGTATGTTACCAAGCACATGCTCGGCGATCGTTTCGCTGAGCACCTCCGCTCAGTCCTCCTGAACCTACCAGATCTCCTGGTTGCTGGGCACTTTAATTCTTCCTCCTATTCCCACACTGCCTTTCTGTCCTGGGCCTCCTCCATTGTCAGAGTGAGGCCTAGTGCAAATTGGAGAATGAACACCTCATAGTTCGCTTGTGCAGCTTGCACCCCAGTGGTATGAATATTGACTTCTAAACTTCAAGTAACCCTTGCCTTCCCTCTCTCCCCATCTCTCCCCCCTTCCCAGTTCTCTGACTAGTCTAAATATCCTCATTTACATTTTATCTGTTTGATTTGCTGTCACTTTCTCCTAGCTAATAATGATCTACTCTACATTTTCATTGATCTCCATCTCCTGTCTCCTTTTGCACACTGTACACTTCCTTATCTCACTCTTCCCTGCCTTAGTCTGACGGTCTCGACCTGAAACGTCACCCATTCTTTCTATTCAGTGATGCTGCCTACCCCGCTGAGTTACTCCAGCATTTTGTGTCTATCCACAGCTGCGCATTTTCCTTGTGACCGTGTGGATCTGGCTGCTCCACTTTCTTTCCACATCCCAAAGGTGTGCAGGTCAGTAGGTTAATTGGCCATTAATTACCCTTAAGGCCCTGTCCCACTGTACGAGGTAATTCAAGAGTTCTCCCCTGATTTGAACTCTGAGAATATCCGTAGCGGGTCCCTGGGAGTTTGTGGATGTCTCATAGTGGCTCGTACGAGTAAAAAGTAACAATTTTTTTCAACACGAGTATTTTCGTACGAGTAGGCCCAGGAGAGAAAGATCAGATTCGGAATGGGAGGGGCAGTTGAAGTGCTGAGCCACTTGATTTTGCTCTGTCCCTAATGCTCTGGCATCATGGCCTGCTGGAGAACGAGACTGAGTACGTGGAATGCGCTGCCTCCATGGTGAGCGTTGTGAACCTGTGCATAAAAAAGGCCTCTGGCTTGGTTTTAATTGTGTAGGCCTGGTGCTCCAACCAGTCACAATGTAGTGGTTTCTCCCGTTAGCTTGGTAGGGATGATATGCATGCCGGTAGATGGGAGTCTTATCCACAAAGGTGTCTTTACCACACCCACAGAAGCCTTGAGTTCCTCTTGTAAGTCCTCTACTTGCTTGCTCAAATCTTCTCCAAAGAGATACTTTGCAGACTGCACATTACTTACCTTGCACAAATGAGCATATATTGGCTTGATCACAGGCCTTATACCATCCTCGCGAACACAATTGAACTCAAACTGTGCATACCCCCCAGGGACCGCCACAGCATTACACAGAAGTGTTAAGGCGTCTTGCTGCAATTCAGACAGCTGAGTTCCATCCCCCGACCTTACAAAGGCCGTAATCCCTCCTGTGAGAAATCTCTGAACTCGCTGAAGTTTTAAATCTTTTGACTTTGTTTTGCCATTCAGATTGCCCCAAATGGTGGCATTAACCTTCGGAACCTCAGTTCCGGCAAGTTATCAGGACTGGCAGTTCTGGCAGTTATCAGGACATACTTTCCAGCAGTGTCTTACATGTCCTTCTTATTCAACTGAGGAAAAATTCAAATAAGCAGTGCTACTTGCCTGTTTTTCAACTAATGATTCTCCTATCCCCGAGGGGATGGCAAATTTTGTCACAAGTGCAGGCAGCTCCTTTTTAGACTTGAGTTGAAGCATATCATCTACTTGTTAAGGGAATTCAAGTTTATTGTCGACTTCCCCACAGTCAGAGTCTACCACAAAATAATCTTCAAAACTCCCCTCCTCTGAAGGGGAGACATAATAATGTAACCCTGGACCAAGTATTGCCGCCGCAGACATCCGACTGGAACCACCTATATCGGTCGCCTGTGTGCGGAGCACATTCCCTTCGACCACCCTCTCAATCAGGTTTTCCAGTTTTGAGAGCCGACAGATGACATCCTCAATGGATGTTGAGGCACTTCCTTCCTGCTTAGTATTGTCCTTTTGGACATTTTTAGTTGTTTTGGCCTTCGCAAAACTTGGGGTCAACAAACACCTCCCTTTCAGAGCTTTTGCGGAGGTTGCTGTGCAGGCTGTGCCTGCCAGCATCTCCGAGTTTGATACCGATGGCCACTGACCTTTCCCATCGCTGTGGATATCTGCTGCTGACTTTTCAGCTGCGCGTTTCCCTTTGGTTTAAGGCTTCTCCATTCTTGGGACCAAAACTAGCGTCAAAAGTGACAGTTTCTGTGAAACCTACCTTCAGACAATGATGCCAGAAACTCTGAGACCTGGCAGGCCACCTGCTCCCTTTTGGAGCTTTAACGGAGGTTGCTGTGAAGATCACGCCTGCCAGCTATTCAAAGACCGTGGCGGGCCACCTGCTCCCTTTTGGAGCTTTAACGGTGGTTGCTGTACAGGTCGCACCTGTCAGCATCTCCGAGCCCACTGCACCGTTCCTGCAAAAAAAACCTTACCTCACCGTTAAACTCCGATGGAGCTTTCCAAATACATCCATATCTCGCGCCATGCAACGACGTATTGATGTGCATGCGGGCTTGTGGGTTCTTCAACTAGTCTTGTCACGAGACTTCAAAATAAAATAGTCCATCAATGACAACAATAAAGGGAATAGCAAGATATGGACCATGTGCAACAGATTAAATTAGTTTATCTCGCAATCTTGTTTGGCACAGAACTTGTGGGCCGAAGGGCCTCTTCCAGTATTGTACTTTGTTATGTTCTAGACTATAACAAGAATGAGTAAAAAATGTGGCCATGCCCAAATCACTAGATGTTCAAGCTGAGGATATGTATCTCTTTGTACTGCCTTTATATTACATTACTGCCAGTGGTGCAGCTGGTCGAGTTGCTGCTTCACATCACTAGGGACACAGGTTCGATCCCTACCTCTAGTGTTATCTGTATGGAGTTTGCATGTTCTCACCATGACAGCATTGGACCTCTGGGTGTTCTATTTTCCTCCAACATCCCAAGGTCACAGGGATCCATAGATTAATTGGCCTCTGATAATGGCTCTGAAAAAATGACAAAGTAGTGGATGAGAAAGTACGATAACATAGGACAAGTAAACAGATGGTTGGCATGGACTTGATGTGTCTGTTCCTATGCTGTATTACTAAATTACATTGTTACTGATCTGTACTTGGGCTCTATCCATCTAGCTTTGCTCCTTATTCCTTGATAATGCATTTGATAAAACCTATTGATTTAATAGGCACAGCATCTGGTGGGAGAGGGTCCACCTTTCCAGCATTGACAAAGAATCTCCCATCATAACATTCAGCTACGACTTTGATGTTTAAGATGTGTCTAGGTGCCTGATTAGTTTTCTTCTCAGGAAGGTGGAGAGCTTCTTAATTGAAAGATGTGAGCAAATAATTAATGATGGCGGGTGCTCTTTTCCTTTCCTCTCTCATTTTTAATTAAATTGAGTTTGCGCAGAGCCAATAGGAAGAAACTTTATTACCTGTCTTTATAATGGGCTGCCAATTAAACAACAATGAAACAACCCAACAGAGAGGTTGGTTCATCTATAAATACTTTATTGCGGTACTGTTGGAGCATGGTAATTGAAGAGGACTCGCATTGTGCTTAATTTAATTACATACGAGGTTGTTTTAATGAGGTTTTTTTTTAGAAAAATTATCATAATCCTCTGCTTTTGCTATAAATAACATTGATAAATCATTTTAACAGCACAATTAATTTTTAAAAGGTCTCAGTGTGTGAAATTAATCCAAAGCTAGATTTACTCTGCAATTTGAAGTTTGAAATATTACCTTTTGAGTTTAGATTCTAAATATATTTTTAAAAAGCTGGCAAAATAACAGACTGACTAAAGGCAAAATAAAATTAAGCACATTTAATACTGTGAAAAACTGTGAGTCAAAATTAAATATTCAGACCAAAGCATCGCCGCCTTGGCCACGAGTTAACTTTGAATAATTAAACAAAGAAATGCAGTTTATTTTAATCCTAAGCTTGATTGGTTCCTAGGTCACATATTTTCAATCATCCCCAACTAAATCACTTTTGTAGTTAATTACGTCTGAGAAACATATTTCTTAATTGTCTTTAGTCAAAGAATATCTCATTATTTAGACGTCAAACAGCCCTGCTGTGCAGTACTGCTCCCTGAGAGTAAAGGCTCACAGCAAGACCCTGGAAAACATGGCTCCTATTCCCATATAGAAACATAGAAACATAGAAATTAGGTGCAGGAGTAGGCCATTCGGCCCTTTGAGCCTGCACCGCCATTCAATATGATCATGGCTGATCATCCAACTCAGTATCCCGTACCTGCCTTCTCTCCATACCCCCTGATCCCCTTAGCCACAAGGGCCACATCTAACTTCCTCTTAAATATAGCCAATGAACTGGCCTCAACTACCCTCTGTGGCAGAGAGTTCCAGAGATTCACCACTCTCTGCGTGAAAAAAGTTCTTCTCATCTCGGTTTTAAAGGATTTCCCCTTTATCCTTAAGCTGTGACCCCTTGTCCTGGACTTCCCCAACATCGGGAACAATCTTCCTGCATCTAGCCTGTCCAACCCCTTAAGAATTTTGTAAGTTTCTATAAGATCCCCTCTCAATCTTCTAAATTCTAGAGAGTATAAACCAAGTCTATCCAGTCTTTCTTCATAAGACAGTCCTGACATCCCAGGAATCAGTCTGGTGAACCGTCTCTGCACTCCCTCTATGGCAATAATGTCCTTCCTCAGATTTGGAGACCAAAACTGTACGCAATACTCCAGGTGTGGTCTCACCAAGACCCTGTACAACTGCAGTAGAACCTCTCTGCTCCTATACTCAAATCCTTTTGCAATGAAAGCTAACATACCATTCGCTTTCTTTACTGCCTGCTGCACCTGCATGCCTACCTTCAATGACTGGTGTACCATGACACCCAGGTCTCGCTGCATCTCCCCCTTTCCCAATCGGCCACCAAGAACAACCCATCGGAGAAGGCATGCATTGATGATGAAGTGTATCAGAGCCTTTAATGCCTTTGACTGACTGACGAAAAGGGTGTTTGCAGATTAATGCCCATGTCCCACTTAGGAAACCTGAATGGAAACCTCTGGAGACATCGCGCCCCACCCAAGGTTTCCGTGCGGTTCACGGAGGTTCCTGGACGTTTTTGTCAGTCTCCCTACCTGCTTCCACTACCTGCAACCTCCGGGCAACCACCTGCAACCTCCGGGAACCGCACGGAAACCTTGGGTGGGTGCAAAGTCTCCAGAGGTTTCCGTTCAGGTTTCCAACATGGGACAGGGGCATAAGGCATCAATCTCAGGAAAAGACAAATTATCTACAGGGCAGCAGAGGAAGGAAATATTGTTGGCGTCCTGTGCTTTGGAAATGTCATCTACCTAAAGCAGGCAGTTCAAGGCACCAGAGAGATACCACAAATGCACTCTACTTGTAATCTTTCAAACCCACTGGAAGGATAATTGAACCATATCAGTGACCTCTCACAGATCAACATACCCAGCATTAAGGCCTGAGCTATATTCAGTCAATTCGATTTGGCAAGACATCTTAAGCGGGACTGTGGAGCGGCAGCCGAGGGCGGCAGCGCTGACCTTAATATCGGGAGCCTGAGAACTCTCTCCGAGATCACCAGTGGTGGAACTCCATCCAGCGTGGCCTGTTGGCTTAGGAAGCCGCAGTCTCCGGTAAGGATGCGGCCGTTCCAGGCATCCCAAGCCACTGAGAGGATTCTCCCGACGCCGGAGCACCATCACCCGGCGAGAAGGGCCTGAAACATTGGGCACCATAGCGGCGAATGTGGAGGCCTCAATAGGCCCGACTATGGGTGGACACGGGGATGGGTTCTGGACTTTGTGCCTTTCCTCACAGCGGGTACCATTGTGGGGGGATGTTTTTATGTTTTATGTTAAATTTCTTTATAATATTATGTTGTATTCCTATTAGTGTGCTGCAATGGCAACTTGAATTTCACTACATCAATTGGTGTATGTGACAATAAATGAACCTTTGAACCTTTGAACCTTTGAGCATGCTTAATAGCATAATCTTGAGACAGACACAGTTTTCCAGATTATCATCTGAGAAGAGATTATAATTAATTGTAGTCTTCTCCTCAGACAAACTGAGGAGAAGATTCAAGCATGTTCTCAAAGCCTCATGGAAGAAGAGCATCATCATCACTCTTCCACAGAATTATAGAATTGCACAGCACATAACACTCTTTTAGCCTTCATTTTCAATGTCAACCATGATGCCTACCTATGCTAAACACACTTTCACTGTACCTGAAGCTTTTCATTGTACCTCGGTACATGTGACAATAAACTAAACTAAACTAGGTCCTCTTACAGTCCTTCTTGCAGAAAGACCAGTGGGCGGTGTAGCCAGATCCAGAAAGACACGGCCGGGCCGTGACCTGTAGGTTGGAAGCTGCTGAGCCCTCCCCCTGCTTGTCCGCTGAAGACCAGAGAACCGAAGGTGAGTGTGCCAGTGATGATGGTCGCAAGGCCGGTAGGAAGGTGAACCTAGGTCTCGCCTTCTGCACCCTCAAGATCGGCTGCGGGAGGTACAAAGGTGTTTGGGCGATGAGAGGAACGTTGGATCGCTGAATGATCCAGGCATAGGTGATGCCTGGGGCTCGCCTGGATTGGACACCGCTCCATAAGAGCTAGAGCTAGACTTTGGAACTGGGGCCAAATCTGGGGACTCAAAAAATAATTTTACTGTGTTTTGCACATGTGGCAATAAAGCATGTTATGAACCATAGGCCCATTTCCCTCCATGATTTTCCTGTCCAAACGTTGTTTAAATATTGTAATTGTACCTGCCTCCCACACCTCCTCTGGCAACTTGTCCTGATAACCACTTACTTTAAAGTCGACTCCCATGCCAGGAACGAGTTAAAAATTCTTATCAGGTTTGCTGAACGTCAAGGGTACTGACTCCATCAAACGATACTGGTGGTTTTGGGATTTAAAACGATCTTATCGAAAAAACTGGATGAGAAAGAGAAGAGGTCAGAGAGGACCCAAGAAAACTACAATCAGTCTCCAGCTCCAAAAAGCTCTGGATGAGCTTGAAACTACCCCTGAACTCTCGTTTGAAAGTTTGGAAGAGGAGCTGGAACCTCAACAACCTACAAGCGATATGGCTGCGAGAAGTGATACAAAGGAGAAAGAAATGAAAAGCTGGGAAGAAACGGTAAGAGCTAATATTCTTAAAGAAATTAGTAAAGATCTTCAGCAGCAATTTGCCAAAATGAATTCTACAATTCAGAATAACTTCTCCACTATGGAGGGCAATCTTTCTATGAAAATTGATAAGAGCTGTGGCGAAGTAAAAGAGCTTTATGTAGCCCTGAAACAGCAGTTTAAAGATTTGGAGTCCAGCACAGCGAAAGAGATGGAAAGTATGCGGAGAGAGTATAACAACAAACATGACATTCTGCTGAAGCAATTAACAGACACGGAAAGATTGATGGAAGAAATGGAGGGTGAGATGGAACAGATGAGCCAAGAGATAACAGGTCTGAAAAAACAACACGATACGAATTGGCAATTAACGAATAAATTGAATGAGAAATGTCAAGATTTAGAGGCCAGGTCTAGGAGACAAAATCTGAGACTTGTAGGAATTAAAGAGGGTGCGGAACACAGCCTTCAAATGCGTGATTTCATTACTAATCTACTTAAAGATGTTTTCAAACTTCCTGAAAAACCAAAGATAGATCTGGCTCATCGAGTGGGTCGCCTCCAAAAACACGATAATGCTAAACCAAGGCAAATTATTGTAAAGTTTCTAGATATTTCAACTGTGGAAACTCTATTAAAGAAGATAAAATATGGAGAAAATCTTACATTCGCTGATAATATCGTAAGATTCTACAGGGATTACCCTCGGGAAATTCTGGAAAAAAGACGCGAGTTTAAAACTGCAAGCAGTGTTTTATATGGACATTCTGAAGTTCGTTATGGCGTGATCTATCCAGCAAAAATGCTAATTACTTTTAAGGGCAAGCAACGCTCATTTACCGACCCGGACGCTGCCTGCAAATACGCCGAGGAGATTTTAAACAAAATTCAATCAGGATCAGATTAACTGACATTTTGTCTGGAAACCGTTTTTTCTGTTCAAATTAAACCACTCGAAACCTACAGACAGTTACCAGACAGTCTTATCTGCAAAGAATGTGCTATTTAATAACACGGGCTTCTGAACTGAAAGCACATAGGAACTCTCAAGGTTGCAAGCACATCACCAAATTTTGAAGCACAAAGAACTATGAGACTATCGCCTTTTGAAATGGCCATGATAAGAGGCATCTGTTTCACACTATATGACCTATTATTCACACATATAACTAACTAACTAATTAACCAATTCAACCAACGTTAAAGGCGTAATGTCCTATACTAACACGATTAACTATATAGCAAGAAGGGTGGGGGAGGTTAGACATATATTTTAATTATTAATTACTAATAATGAATTAACTAACATACAGGTAAATGAAAAGTGTAATTTTTGATGAGGTATTTTAACCCATCATTATTTTTATTTTAAGCTAAATCCTCTACCTTCCCTTTTATTTTATTCTATTTTAAACTGCTCAGCGATGACCTGATATGATAATTTTGGTAACAATTAGAGGGAACCGACTAACGTTGGGTCAAATTCTAACAGGGGGATAGGGCCCAGTGCATAATTTCATCGACGGAGGTCAAATTTAAAACATATCTAGCTACCTTAGGTGGCTTTTTTGTAATTTATCGCTTTTTTGATAAATTACATTCACTTTTTTTGTTTATTCACAATTATGTGTTGCATGATTTAATCATTTTTATGTACACTTTATTTTATGTTTTTCTCTTCCCCTCAATTATGTTTAATAATGTCAAGAGATGTAGAACTACTGTAGAAATTATGAAGGACAACCCTGGATTCGGGATTCTGAGGTACTTGGCTGCATCACATGAAGCATACAGTCTGGTAATAATAGCCAATGCAAGATAATAGTCGAATAAATACCGGAGGTCTCACCTTCTGTAGTTGGAACATCAGAGGTGCGAATGAGCCAATTAAAAGAGGTAAAATTCTGGCACAATTAAAATCATTAAATATGGATATTGCGTTCCTACAAGAGACACATTTGAAACAACAAACTCAGATCAGATTAAGGGCAAATTGGATAGGTCAAACCTATTACTCCTCATTCACCTCTAAAGCAAGAGGCACGGCCATTATAATTCGGAAGGGCATACCTTTTAAATTAAAGAATTCCATATCTGATAAAGAGGGAAGATATGTTATAGTCACAGGAGAAATTTACAATACACCATTAACTATGATAAATATTTACGCGCCTAATTTTGATAACCCACAATTTTTTAGGAAAATAATAGATTTAATCGCAGAGCATAATTTTCAAAATATAATAATGGGGGGAGATTTCAATTGTGTTATAGATCCATATTTAGATAAATCAATAAAGCTAGGGAAGCGTCTTGTTAAAACCAAGACCTGTGAATTTTTAAATACTTATATAAAAAAATAATAACATAGCTGATGTTTGGAGAATAGCAAATCCAAGTGGTAGGGAATACTCATTTTATTCATCAGTTCACAAAACTTATTCGCGAATTGACTATTTCTTACTGGACACAAAATTGATCCCGTATACGAATAAACCATCATATCATAATAGTATTATTTCTGATCACTCACCATTGACTTTTATACTTAAAATTGAGGGAATGCCGAGTATAAAGCCTTTTTGGAGGTTCAATGCACACATATTAAATAACCCGCAGGGTTATGAGTATATAAAAGAACAAACAAAACTTTTTTTCGAAATAAATGACACACCGGGTATTTCTGCACCACTATTATGGGAAACCTTCAAGGCATATATTCGCGGTGTCATAATCTCTTACCAAAGTTTTCAAAATAAGGAAAATAAAAGAGAACTTCAGCGGATAGAACAGAAGATAAAATTACTAGAACTGGACAATGCAACTGACCCAACCATAAATAAACATAATAAGATAACTTTACTGAAATATAAAGTCAATAGAATATTAGCGGCTAGAGTAATAAGATTATTCCAAATTACAAAACAAGCACACTTCGAATTTGGGGATAAGCCACATAAACTGCTTGCGAGGCAACTGAAGCAACGAGAAAAGGAAAAAACTATTATAAAAATTAAATCGGACAATGGTGAGTTGCTAACATTGCCTAAGGATATTAATAAGAGGTTTGCCCAATTTTATCATAATTTATACACATCCAAAATAAAGACAGATGTAAGTAAAATTACAAATTTTTTAGATAATTGCAAGCTCCCAAAATTGGATAGTTTAGAACAAGAGCAATTAGGAGCACGGATTACTAGTGAAGAAATAAAACAAATAATAAATTCATTGAAAAATGGGAAGACCCCAGGACCAGATGGCTTTAGTAATGAATTTTATAAAAGATTTCAGGAGTCTATTGTACCAAGATTATTTAATTTATACACGCAGGCTTATATTGAAAATAAACTACCAGAAACCCTTGCAGAAGCAACAATAACGCTTATACCAAAAAAAGATAAAGATTTAGATGAGCCTGGTTCTTATAGAGCTATATCACTTCTAAATACGGATCAGAAAATTTTAGCAAAGATTCTAGCTAGAAGGCTAAATAATTATATTAACAATTTAATAAATACGGATCAAACGGGATTTATACCCAAAAGACAATCATTTAATAATTTGAGAAGGCTTTTTAATATAATGTACTCTCATAAGAAGGACAATGAAGATATCTCAGTGGTCACGTTGGATGCAGAGAAGGCATTTGATCAAGTAGAATGGCAGTATTTATACAAGGTACTCCAAAAATTTAATATGGGAGAGAATTTTATCAGATGGATTAAACTACTTTATGATAGACCTACGGCAAGAATATTAACTAACAATACGCTATCTCCAAAATTTTACTTATCAAGGGGTAATAGGCAAGGGTGTGCCTTATCACCATTGCTATTTGCCCTTATGATAGAACCGCTGGCCGAAAGGATTAGAAATCACCCGAATATTCATGGATATAACAGCAAGGACTCAAAGAATAAAATTTCATTATACGCTGATGATATCCTTTTATATATTACTAATACACAAACGAGTATACCCACCTTATTAACACTAATTGAGGAATTCGGCTCTTTTTCAGGATACAGAATAAATTGGAATAAAAGCGAAATTATGTCTTTAAAACCACAGGATTCGAGACACTTACTAAAATTCCCCTTCAAAATTGCAACAGAAAAATTCAAGTACCTGGGTATTCAAATTACGAGAAGACACAAATCATTATTTAGTGCCAATTTTATACCACTATTAAATAAACTGAATGATACGATTAAATTTTGGAAAACGCTTCCACTCTCATTGATAGGTAGAATTAACGCTATAAAAATGACTTTCTTACCACAATTAATATATTTGTTTCAAGCAATCCCAATATATATTCCAAAATATTTTTTCAAAAAATTAGATTCCACTATCACTAATTTTATATGGGACTACAGAACACATAGAATTCAACGAAAGCATTTGTGCAAATCTAAAGAAGTGGGGGGTTTATCATTACCTAACTTTATATATTACTACTGGGCAGTGCATATTAAGAACATAATATACTGGCTAGATAGTTCCACTCAGCAGTTGGAGTGGATAAGAATGGAGAAAGAGGAGTGCTATCCGTACGATATAGGAACGATTCTGCTCTCACCGATAAAATTGAATAGTATAATATATAAGAAGAACCCAATTATTCACAATATAATAAGAATTTGGAAACAAATAAAAGCATCCTTGAAATTAAATAATTTATCAGTATTAACCCCACTATTGAACAACCCCGCATTCAAACCTTCTCTCATCGACAACACATATCAACAATGGGATAGACTGGGGATTAGGAAAGTAGGGGACATGTATGAAGTGGGCAAACTGTTATCATTTCAACAATTAAAATTAAAATTTAAATTGAAGGATAATCAATATTTTAAATATATACAGGTATGTGACTTTATGAAGAAACATACACATAGATTTCAAACTATATTTTTAGATCCTTTAGAAGAAGCAATGAATATCAAGGCTGATTCACAAAAATTAATATCATACTTTTATAATAATATATTAAATAGAGAATCACCCTCAACAGAAGCATTAAGGGAAGATTGGGAACAAGAGCTAATGACAAAGATCTCTAAGGATAGATGGGAAAAATATTTGATGAATACACATAACTGTTCTATTAATGCAAGACATAATTTAATTCAATTCAAATTATTACATAGACTATATTATTCAAAAACGAGGTTGAATAAATTTTATCCAAACGTCTCTCCCAGATGCGATAAATGTTTGTTTCAAAACGCTAATATAATATAACTCATTTGTTGGATGTACAAAGTTGAATAAATTTTGGAGTGATATATTTGATATATTTACAAAGATTTTCAAGTCAAGAATAGAACCCAAAACGGAATGGATTATATTTGGAATAATAGGAGAAGATACCAATTTAAATAAAGATCAAAATGTTTTTTTTAATTATGGGTTAATAATTGGAAAGAAATTGATACTTAAATTTTGGAAAAATACAACCACACCAACTGTTAAAATGTGGATTAGGAATATGATGGACATAGCACGCCTTGAAGAAATGAGACTCCGACTAATAGATAAATATGACCAATTCTTAAAGAGTTGGTCTCCTTTCATCGACTTTTTGGAATCATGTGATGCAGCGGTGCCGTAAGGATTGCTGATTTCAGTTCATGACGCGGATAGAGCTACATCTCCGAATACAGATTTGAAAAATTCTCTTTTAAGGGGCCTTCTCTTCTATTTCTACTTTCCTCTTTCTCTCTCTTCCTTTTTTTTTTTTTTTTATATACACACTTCACGTTTTTCTACTCTCTACCATCTATTTCTCCACTTTTTCCCCTTTCTATTGCTTTCTTTTTCTTGTTCTGCTTACTTCTTTCTTATAACATAAAACTAGAGGTTGTACATAGAATGGATTACGTTATTACATAGTTGGCACCTAAAATTAGGTGCCACTGTACTGTTTTGTGATGTATTAACTTCTAATAAAATAAATAAACAAAAAAAAACAAAAAAAAACCTGTGCTTCTTTACTCTATGTTCTCAGAAAAAAAAGATACTGACTATCAATTCTATCCCTACCTCTCACATGAACCTCTATGAGAGCACTCCTCAGTCTCCTAGGGTTCCAATGGAATTAAGTTCAGCCTATTCAATTACTCTTTATAACAATAGCCTTCCATTCCAGGTAAAATGCTTGTGACTCTGAAGCTCGTAACTTCTCAAAGTGAAAGAGAGGCATTCAGAATAATAGATAAAACCTCAAGCTCATGCATCAAGTGTGCACAGAAGTCCAGTAGAATGAAGGAATGCACCCCACAGGATACCCACCCAAAAGCCAGTCAAGCGCCTACTGTCCCATGTAGGGAAGAAACCGTGGCTCCCATCTACAGTCACCTCAGAACTCAGAACCAGAATGGAATTAAGTTTTGTAGATGTAAGGAACTACAAAAGCTGATTTCCAAAAAATGACACAAAGTGCTGGAGTAACTCAGCAAGTCAGGCAACATCTCTGGAGAACATGGATAGAATGACCTGTTGGGGTCAGGACCCTTCTACAGATTGAAGAAGGGGCCTGACTGGAAAACGTCACCTATCGATGTTCTCCAGTTATCATGCCTGACCCGTTGAGTTACTGCAGCACTTTGTCTTGTTATGGGAATTAAGTTCTCTCTGATGCCAAAGGACTGCCTGCGAAGAAGAAGGAGGAGGAAACTGGAAGATCATTCTCATTTGACATTATAGTGATTCTCAAACTGTTGCCATTGATAATCATTCAGAATTGGAAAAGGATCCTGCCTTTTCTAAGCTCACTAAGCCTTCAGATTTGTTACTGAAAGACAGGTTGTCTGGCTGTGCTCTCACAATGGAGCCAAAATATCTGAATGGTGTTAATGTAGAAGCAAGACATCTGAGAATGTGTCAAGGTCTGAAACAGATGCTTTTCATTGAAGTTTTAAAAGACCTAGTTATCATTGATGAAAAGAATAATAAGCAGACTGCTGGCAATGTTCTTGAAAGGAAGGTGGAAAATATAGCTCTTTTAGTAATCAGGCAAGAGATCAAACTGTTCTTGAATGAAATCTAGTCTAGATAGAGCATCTGATGGAAGATAAAAATCCTGAGTGTCCATGATTCAAACAAAAACATAACATCCGGATAATCTTGTAGGAGACATTTGGAGTTTGAGCGTTGTTTATGGCGAGGCAAAAATATTTAGTTTAGAGATACAGCGTGGAAACAGGCTCTTCGAATTACTGAATCTGCGCAGACCAATGATCACACGTACACTAGTTCTATGTTATCCCAGTTTCGCATTGGTGATTGGAAAATCAGCATTTCCTTATTTTAAGTTACAGAGGCAGAGGTTCTGTGCTTGCACAATAAGTGCACCTTTTAAATAGACAGACAATTTCATTCAGCTTCAGGATTGTTGGATGATCTCATTTGCCAAGCACATCTGGCTGTGCAAGAAGCGAAAGGAACATATAACAGGACCAGCACTTACTAAGCCCAAATCTCAAAATGGCTGGAACCAATAACAAATAGGAAAATAGAAACATGATTAAGCCGTTGTCCATTGGTACCTGCTTGCAATTCAATAAGATCATGACTGTTCTTACCTTGGAACCATTCCTGATTAACCCTATATCCCTTGATTCAATGGATAATTAAAATTCTATGGATTTCCATCTTGCTTCTATTACAAATATTCAACACCCTCATGAGTTTATTCCTCCCACTTCTATTCTGGACGACTGACCCCTTATTTTAAAATTGTGCTTTCGACATCCCAGCCAGGAGAAACAGCATCCTTGGTTTTAACCTAGTGAAACCCAAATAGAAATTTGTATTTTTTAATGAAATTGTGGCCAGATGATTTGAGTACAAGAGAAAAGATGTATTATTTTAATTAAATTTTAATTAAAAATTTAATTAAAAAAATAAAATAAAAAAATAAAACATTGTTCGGCATGGACTTGTAGGGCCTGTTTCCGTGCTGTAATTGTTATATGGTTATATGGTTATATGGTTATCTATCACATTGGTGAGATGATGCTGGAATATGGTGTGAAACATGTGTCTCTCTACCTGAAGAAGGCTATTTTTGTTAAAGGAATGCATGAATTAATCAGACACCTTTTAAGGATGGCAGATTTGTTATATACCAGAGTCAGTGGTTATGGGGAGAAGACAGGAGAATGGAGTTAGGAGAGAGAGAGAGAGAGATCAGCCATGGCGGAGTAGACTTGATGGGCCAAATGGCCTAATTCTGTTCCTATCACATGACCATATGATCTGGGACTAATTTTGTCGACCACCCTGTCGTGAGCCCAGTCAACTGACCTCAGCCAGGGAAACGACAATAAACAGAAGCAGCAGCAACGCCGCAGCTTGCCGCCAACCCGGAGTTTGCGCTCTTTTTAGCGCGGTCACCTACGGATGTCGAACCGGATGGCATCAACCTGCTACAGACTTCTGCTGTGTCAAACATAAGAAGAGAAGACCATATGATCTTATGATATGAGGAGAAATTGAACAGATTGGGCAGCAAATAATGAGAGGTGATCTCACTGAGATGTTCAATATACTTAAAGGGCTCAACGGGCTAGATGCAGGGAGATGATTCCATGCCAAAGTAGTATAATACAAAGGGTTACTGTCTGGAAATACTGTAAGAGATCAATCATTTAGTACTGAAACAACAAGAAACACGCCTCCGACTACGTAATAAATCCCACCCACATAATTATAGGCAGATAAAATTTAAAGGTAACTGGTTATAGTTACAACATACTGAGTTAAGCTAAATGGCTACTTCATACTGGCCCCTAATTGTTCTAAGTATATAACGAGGCAATTACTGACAGACATTAAAAAAGGAGCGAAAAAACTTAACATATATGAATAAATAGCATGCATTATATATCAGCATTCAGACTTCTTTAAGGGCCTGTCCCACTAAGGCAACCTAATTTGCGAGTTTAGAAGAGTTTAGAAGAGTTTGTGCTCACCACAAACTCGCAGTATGGTCGACACATGGTATAAAGAGGTCACTGTAACTCTCCTTCATGCTCGAGAGAATTTCCTGCTTACTCGCGGCCTCAGTTTGAGGAAAAATGTTCAACATGCCGAGGTAGCCGTAGGCAATCTCCTTTGCTGACTGGGCATTTTGATTGACTCATTGGGGGAAAAACACCTAAGCACAAGTTTTCAGAACCAAGGAAAACTGACTGGTAATGTTAAATGCCCGCTAAACTTTATTAAAAGTTGTCTGGCTTCTTAAAAGTGTCTCCACTCCTTAACCCCCCCCCCCCCCCTCCTTCTTTCCCCTTCTTCCCCCTTCTCTCCCCTTCTCCACCTCTTCACCCCTCCCCCCCCCCCCTTTAAAGGACTTAAGGGCCTGTCCCACTTGGCCGTCATTTACACGACAGGCTGTTAGTGACTGACGTGCGACGGTCGAGCGTGTCATCATGCGCCTGCACAGCCGTCTGGAGCGCGTAACGTCATTTGAAGATAGATACAAAATGCAAGAGTAACTCAACGGGACCAGCAGCATCTCTGGAGAGAAGGAATGGATGACATTTCGGGTCGAGACTCTTCAGTCTGAAGAAGGATCTCGACCCGAAATGTCGCCCATTGCTTCTCTCCAGAGGTGCTGCTGGTCCCGCTGAGTTATTCCAGCATTTTGTGTCTATCTCCAATCGTCTTGGCCCCTGGGAGTAGAAGCAGGGGCGGTCCGGGTCCGCAACGGTCGGGAGCCCCAGGCCAAGCTCGGCGATCGTTTGCTGCTTCTGCTGCTGTTGGATGTGAGACGTTATGTGGGTCTTGGGCCTGTCCCACTTTGGCCGTCAGTTACGCGACAGGCCGGTGGCGCGCGAAGATTTTGTGCAGGACGAAGTCCACATCCCTCCACGCCACTCCACACTCCTCCACACCACTCCATACACCCATCCCACGCTGCCCACGTGCTACCCACATGCTACCCACATGCTACCCACATGCTAGCAGGTCGCGTAAATGACGCGTGAATGACGGCCAAGTGGGACCTCTCTGTCTTGGGCCTCCTCCACGGCCAATGTGAGCAACACCGGAAATTGGAGGAACAGAAATATTCCGCTTAGGGAGTCTACATCCTGGTGGATGCACAATTCTGTTAACCCTTGCTGTCTCCTCCCCTTCCTACCTCAGCCCTTGGGCTCCTCTTCCTCCTTTTTCCTTTCTTCTCCCGCCTCCCTCCACCCCCTAATAGTCTGAAGAAGGGTTTTGGCCCGAAACGTTGCCGAAAATATATTCCCTTCTCCTTTCAGAAATCCATCTTTTCTTTATATTCCTTCTTCTTGAATCTCCGACACCACCTTATGGTGTGACCAACTTCATCACATATCAAACAAAATTCCTTTTGCTTGATAGTGGGTACATCTCCTTTCATTCTACCTGTCATTTCCACAGCTATTATAGTGGTAGCAAAACTACTTCCCTGATGTCCTGATCTTCCTTTTGTTTTAGTAACGGTAGAACCTTTGATAGTTGCTATTGGTTTAGGATCTTGAATACTCCCATGGCGTAGATTTAACATGGACCGTACTAAGAAAGCCACCAGGTCAAGCGACATGGCTTCTCGATTCTCCATTTCCATTATCTGGCCTGCCCTATTTCTCCACATATCTTGAAGCCTACAGGGCAGTTTTAGAATGATGGCTCTAGTATTACTAACAACATTCATTTCATCCATGTGGTCAAGATTTTTCATCGTGCTACAACAGCCTCTAAGAAATATCGCAAACCCACCTAATGCCTCCACATCTTCTGATGATATCTTTCCAAGCATAGTCCTTCTTCATGTATGTATTAGCATTCTTCTGTTCATTACCATAACGTTCTTTAAGTAACTTTCATGCCTCTTGATAGCCATGGCCACCAGGTCTATTTAGACAACTTTCTACAAGCACCTTTTTACATGTCCGCTTGTGTAATGCAACAGAAATCGTAAGCGTTCTTTTTCATCAGTAGTTTTCATTTCTACTCCTTTGTGTAACGCCATTATGACCGCAAAGGATCACCATCATGTCTCAAAATGTCTATTGGTGGTAGGGTGGAAGAGAGATTTTGTTGAGCTATGATCTTGCTGATTTCAGTTTGATTCCTCACCAATTCATAGAATTCACCTTGAGATCCCTGGCTTGGCGCAGACAGATGATAAACAGGCCTCTGATAAGCATAATGAATTGGTGGTTTTTTTTTAATGAAAGAGCAGCTATGTCAGCTTCAGCTTGCAATTGAACAGATACCCTTGTGGATGAACTGGCTAAAGAACCTGATTTATGGCTTGATCTTCGTGTAGAGACATTTGAGATACTATTTTGTGGCATTACTTCATGTTCCATTTCAGCACCTTGTATGCATTGGATTTTCGGCAACAGGGTCTATACACTCTTCGGCTTCAAGTAGCCAATCTTTTCCAAACTCCACAAATTAATCGAAGAATTGCATCTTATCTTCAAACCACTGGATGTATCTTTCAAGTTCCCCCCATGCAGTCTACCTTCAGTTAATGCCTCTTGCCTTCTAACCTCGAGACCAAGACTTAGTAATTGTTCCTGATTAGATCACAGTGTTGCCACATTTGCGCTGGATTCCATCAGTTTCTTCTGGCTCTCAATTTTCTTAGACACCCTTCTCCACAACTTGTCTCTCTCCTTCTGGAATTTTTCCAAATAGGCTTCTTCTATCTTCTCGGTTACCTTAGTTTGTCTCTTCGGATATCTTGGGTTCTCTCCATCACCTGACTCACCTGTGGTGATCTCCATCACCTGACTCACCTGCTCCCTCTTGCTCCATGGATAAACAGGTCTTGGCAGACTGCCAAATCTGGTTTTCAATCAGCAATTTTATCAATCTTCAGATAAGTCGCGTGGCCGGCTATTAATCTACCGGTCAGGTAGACTCTAAATCTCTGGTTGAGATCTATCTTCAGTTCCTCTTCTATGGAACCAGTTCTTCTGGCAGGATTTCGGCCTGAAACGTTGCCTATTTCCTACGCTCCATAGATGCTGCTGCACCCGCTGAGTTTCTCCAGCATCTTTGTGTACCTTCTTCTGGCAGTAATCTCTTTCAGAGATTCAGCCCAATCTTCTGTCCATGTTCTATGGGTCCAATCTTCTACCTCCTGGCTGTAAGGTAACTTTCAACTAGATGTAGTTGCAGATTTTTATATCATTCAAGGAATCTTTCTTCTAGCCACTATGATTGAAGACAGGGGTTAGGAGATTAACGAAATGCATTCACGAGTTCTCCACGAGCTATTCAATGCTGTCTCTTGAGTAATAGTTTCTTTATTGTCACAGTAAAAACAGTAAGATATTCATCCAAACTTCTTATTTAAGCACATTTTGATCTTGCTCGTAGTCAAATTTGTGCATGGTGGAAGTCATGCATGGTCAAAAGCTGTGACCTCTCCACCATGCTTCATCAAACTAAATTAAAAATCACTAGGGCATCTGCGCGAGAATCCCAGTCACAAACTCGCCTCCGACTACGTAATAAATCCCACCCACATAATTATAGGCAGATAAAATTTAAAGGTAACTTGTTATAGATATAACATACTGAGTTAAGCTTAATGGCTACTACAGATAGTGCATTTACCACTAATGATGGTGGAGTTTCAGGTCTGTAATTCTTTATTTTTCCCTCCTTGTTTTTAAAAGATAAGCTTACATTTGCCACCCTCCAGCCATTAAGAACTGCTCCAGAATTGAAAGAATTTTGAAAGATAACCATCAATGCTTCCACTATTTTCATGGCCACTTCTTCAGTATTACTTTGTAAATAAAGGTTCAAATTATCTGTTTAATTTTTCTGCTGTTTCTTTGTTCTCAATTAAATTTCCCCCATTTCTGACAATTAGGAACATGTGTATATGTATGTATGTATATGTGTTTATATGTATATATAGACATACTGAACTTTTTTTTCTCGTTTGTTATATTGTTTCCAGTGTACTATGTTTACATATTATATTTTGCTGCTGCAAGTAAGAATTGTATTGTTCTATGACATATAACAATAAAACACTCTTCACTCAATACATTTTTAGAAGGTGTTACTGACAGTTTTATGTTCCTCGTAAGCATATTCTTATACACCGTCTTTTCCCTCTTGATCAATCTTTTTGCCCACCTTTGTTCATTTCTAAGCATTTCCAGTCTTCAGGTCTGCTGCTTTCTTTGGTAAATTATAGATGCCTCCTCTGTAGATATAATAACTTCCTTCATAAGCCATTGTTGAGCACTTCTCCTTGACTTATTTTGACAGGAATTAATAATTGTTGCAATTTGTGTATGCATTCATTACATACTCATTGCCTACGACTATATTTAGGCCAGTGATTTGAGAATTAAGGGACAGAAGTTTAGGAGTAACATGAGGGGGAACATCTTTACTCAGAGAGTGGTAGCTGTATGGAATGAGCTTCCAGTGGAAGTGGTGGAGGCAGGTTCAATTTTATCATTTAAAAATAAATTAGATAGCTGTATGGACGGGAAAGGAATGGAGGGTTATGGTCTGAGTGCAGGTAGATGGGACTAGGTGGGAGTAAATGTTCAGCACGGACTGGAAGGGCTGAGATGGCCTGTTTCCGTGCTGTAATTGTTATATGATTATATGGTTATATGGTTAGGGAAAATCCTGGATATTTCGTTTGGTAGTGAACTTGCAACCTAAAGATGCTCAATTCAGATTAACAGAGTTATAAAATTGAATTCAATAAATCTTTGTAAACCCAGAACTAGAAAATGCCCATGAAGGCTGATTAGTAGTCAAGTAATTCATCAGCTGTCCTTTGATAAACAAGTGGATCTAAATTGGATAAAGCTTGGAGGTGTGCACTGACCCTCAGCTATGTGGACTAGTACAAGTTACACTCAAAATAGTAAGATTAAACGAGAACTTACCAGTTTGAAGTTTGATCTGTATTTTATGAGGAGTTACGATGAGGGATTACGTGAAGAACCCATTCAGCACGCATGCGCGGCATGCTTCAAAGCAGTGGTGTGGGATCACAGATAGACACAGTTATTGAAGTAAACATAGTAAAGATAAGGAGACATCAGTTTCTGAATTTGACCCATATTATTGCGGGTGGGAGCGGAGGGCACGTAATATATCGTAACTCCTCATAAAATACAGATCGTACTTCAAACTGGTAAGTTATCGTTTAATCTTACTATTTTACTTCGGAGTCACGTGAGTGATTCCGTGAAGATTTCAAAGCTCTGTGATTTCAAACCGTGTAACAGTTATTACTGCATCACTGCCGAAGTCTTTGAGGGAGGAAGTGTGTTATCGTAACCAGCCAATGAATCTGTTTGTAGAAAAACACAATGGGATTTTGTAACAATAACAACAAAGAAATTAAATTGCTCCCCTGGGCTTAAATTAAATATTTGCAATCTGTAAATTTTTTCCTGCAAATAAAACAGGTTTTGCCAATGGCTTATTATAAAATTTCTGAATGATCTTCCCCCACACCATCCTGCTGTAGCCAGGATGTGGTTTATAGGCACGTCCATTCTTTTAGCCGTCGATGTGGATGCTGCCCTGGTGGAATGAAATTTGTAGATGTTATTTTTTATCCCAGCAGCTTTTAGCACCCGCTTGAGCCATCTCGAAATGGCTCGTCACCCGTCCATAAGGTGTTTTATGACTGACCCACAAGGCTTTTCATCTCCCTCGAATATTTTGGTTGTGTCTATGTAGGATAATAGGGTCATGGCATATAACCGTGTTTCTGGCGGGTAAGCCCGGAATTCCACGACTGGATTAGGTGTTCCTGCTCTGCTCTGTTTGATCATTCCCTGGATAACGACAGAGATCTGGTCTGGAGCTGTGAGCATGGTGTCCAGTCTCAATAGGTGTAGTGACTGGACCCTCTGTGCAGCTACAAGTGCCATCAACATGAGTGTTTTGAGCATAGATGGTTCCAGGTTGAGGGATCTGGCTGGTGGCCATCCCCTGAGGTATGTCAGGACCACACTGATGTCCCATATATGGGTGTACCTTGGTCTAGGGGGTTAGAGTTGTAAATACCCTTCATTAGTTTGACCATCAGCTCGTGGGACCCCATGGCCTGTTGTCCAGGAGCTGGCTTTAAATAGACAGGCAGGGCAATTCTAACTGTGTTGATGGCTCTGTAGCTGAGTCCTTCATCATGGTGAAGGTTCGCCAGGAATTCCAGTAAGTTGGTAACTGTAGCGGTTGAGTAGGTGGTCCCTGTATCCAAGCAGTACTACTCCCATTTTTTGATGCTGGACAAGTGCTGTTTTTTAGTGGATGTTCGGAAGGATGCTGACATGGTGTCGACGGTTTGTTATGATAATCCCAGTCCCAGAAGTGGTTTGTGCAGAATCTGCAACCCAGGAGTTTGACTTTATCATGGCATGGGTGGCTTGTGCCCGACACTGGATGTTAACAACTCTGGGTCACTGGGGAATACCATCGGAGTTTCAATAACCATGTCATGGAGTATTGGGAACCATGGCTGTGTAGGCCAGTCGGGTACTATCAAAATACCTGAAGCAGAGTCCATTTGTACTGTGCGTAGTCCCCGACTGATTAGGCAGAAGGGAGGAAATGCATAGAAGAAGAATTTCCCCAATCCAGCGTGAATGCATCTACTGCTGCTGCCTCAGGGTCTGGTTCCCAAACGACATACATAGGTACCTGGTGATTTAGCCTCGATGCAAATAAATCGATATCTGGCGTGCCATATAGCTTGATAACTTTTGTTAAAAAAAATTTGGGGGTTTTAACATTCATTCGATGTTGTCATTAAATTTATGTGACCTGGTGTCTGCCATTGTATTTAGCTTACCTGGCAGGTAAGTGACTGATAGCCAAATATGTCTTTGGACACACCATTGCCAAATTGTGTTGACCAACTTGTCGCATGATACCGATTTTATGCCGCCCATATGGTTAATGTAGGCCACCACCGTAGTATTATCTATTTATAACCGTACATACAAGTGATGCATATTTATGCATATGCTTTTAAACCATAAAAGTCACCCAACATCTCTAGATAATTAATGCCCAGTGTAAGTGGTAACGATGAATCTGGGTTAGTCCATCTACTACTTGTGCTGGATATAGAGTTAGTTGCTCCCCACAGTCTTGAGCACTGGCATCTGTTGTGGATAACTGACATAGGGTTCCAGTTCGACTAGTGATGATAATAGGCTGAAAGGACTATTAAAAATAATTTCCCGTTTTTTGCCTATCACTGTAGTTCTGATAAACACTTCAGTGGGCCATACACAACGGCGCATCACCCCCGCAGTCCGCCATCTTGAATATAGAGTTAGTTGCTCCCCAGTCTTGAGCACTGGCATCTGTTTGGATAACTGACATAGGGTTAGTGATGCTAATAGGCTGAAACTATGTCAAACGTTTTTTGCCTATCACTGTAGTTCTGATATTACTTCAGTGGGTAACTTCATGAAACGATCATAATGACCTGTATGTCGTTTTTGGTACAAAGGTCCGAATTATGCTGCTACCATTTTCCCAATTACTCTGTTACTTGTCAAGTATTTGGTAGTTTGTTGACCATTAAATTGTTGCATAATTATGCCAATTCAACTATGTTGTCTTTTGGCAATGTTACAGTCACGTAGACTGAATTAATTGTGAAGCCCAAGCAGTCCATGATAGAGGATGGCTTCAACTTAGATTTATCTGGATGTAAGACAACCCCATGGTTTTGAATAACTGTTTGGTAGCTGAACAGCTAACATAGTCAAATTCATGGTCTTGCCTACCATTTAGAATATCAGCAAGATATGCCATGCCAATATGTTTTTGTCTTCTGAATATTGTCAGAGCTGTTTTTAGTGTCTTGGTGACACTCTTGGGCTGATGTGAACCCATTGGGTAATGCTTTAAACTGCTATAGCTGCCCCATCCAGGTAAATTTCAGGTATCTGCGATGATCCTTGTGAATGGTACTAAATAGTAAACATCTTTAAGATGAATGCTTGCCATGAAGTATCGTTTGGAATTTAGTTGTTTGGCAGTAACAACCGGTTCCATTTTGAAATGTATATACTTAACAAACATTTTTAGTAAAGTTAAGTCAATGATGATGCGACATCCACCATCTTTTTTGGGTTTAGTGAATATATTTGAAACGAATTGCAAGGGTTCAGGTTTTCCCCATGATACCCTTTGTAATTATTCTCACCAGTTCAGCTTGTCCCTCTTGTTTCTTTAACGGAGAGGGGAAAAAATACCCTCTGGAGTGAATGTTGACCTGGTGGCAATTTTTCTAGTATGAATTGTATTTGTATTCACTAATGCCATTGAGTATATACTGATCACTCGTGCTAGACTCCCATGTGTTAGTATTACTCTATATACTGGTAGGAACCAGACCCACCTACCTCCATGGTTATGGGTATTCTTCTGTTTCCTGCCAGTCCAACGAATGTTGCACGTCGTCTGACGTGGCGGTGACGTTGGGGGTGGCACATTTTCCATGGGGTCCGCTCTGGGCCCTGGTCTAAAGAAGACTTTCGGTGATAGAATGCGGACCCCGAGCTTTCATCAGTCCAATATGGTAGACGTTGACTGATGGACATGATGGGGTGCTGCTGCGTAGGAATTACTGTTTTTGGTTACTCGTCCCGTCCTGCCCTCATGAGCCAAAAGCTTTGTAAAACCTCTTGCATGTCCTTCATATGCTTTGTGAGGTTTTTGCCAAAGAGCAGTGGGTCTGGCTCAGTGGCTGGGGTATGCACAACCCCGCAATGTAGGATTTTATGGCAGGTCTTATGACTTGTTTACGAAGGTTGTGGTCATCTCCGTATTTGTCCATGGAACGAGGAAAAAACAACGTGATGGCTGTCATCAGGCTTTTAACGGCTTCCTGCACGTGGGGTTGCCACGTAGCGGTCCACCACACCTAGCAGCTCTTCCTGTTCCTGCACCCTTGCACACTACAGAGATTTTCAGCCATTGCCCCATTGTTCTTGACCAGCCCAGTCCTGGTCACCAAAGCTATCCTCTGGAAAGGAGGAAGCAATGGACAGTGCACAAGGCACTGTGGAGGGAGTGCCTGACCCCCCTCTGTGAGAGCGCCCCTCCTGGGGTGCACCTCGCTAGAGCTACTGCTCCAAGAGCCATGTGGCTCAGGCAGCTGTCTCTCTCCCGCCTGGGTGGAGAGACGTCCCCATCCAATAAGTCGGAGCCACCGGCCGGACGCCTCTTCCTTGGCTTTACATCCAGCCCGCTGCTCAGGCGCTAGCGGGCTGGGCTCGGCGCAGTGTTTGCGCTAGCGGACTGCCCGATAAGTGGTCCTACCACCTTGTTGCTGCCCCCACAAGATGGAACGCTCCTCCGTGGAGTCGAGCGGGGGCGGGTCTGTTCAGGCGGCTGTCTTTCCCCCCGGGCAGGTGGAAAGAAGTCCCGTCCGATAAGTCGGAGCCACCAGCCGGACGCCTCCGCGGTGGTACTTCCAGCCCGCTGCTTAGGCGCTAGCGGGGCAGGGCTCGGCACTGTGTCGGGATAGCGGAGCGCCGGGTAAGCGATCCTACCACCTTGCTGCTGCCCCCCAAATGGAACGCTCCTCCGTGGAAATGGAACGCTCCTCCGTGGAGTCGAGCAGGGGACAGGTTTGTTGCAGAGCCTTTCTTCTCTGCCGGACAGCAGAAGGCTCCCTGTGAATGAAAAACCCCACGTCAGCTTACATAGAAACATAGAAACATAGAAATTAGGTGCAGGAGTAGGCCATTCGGCCCTTCGAGCCTGCACCCCCATTCAATATGATCATGGCCGATCATCCAACTCAGTATGCCAAGATGGCAGCGCTGGCTTAACAGCTGCGGCCCGCCTGCAGTCCGTCTGTATTTTCTTTTCTTTCTTTTGTTTCTTGTCATGTTTTAGTTAATTTTGTTTTATTAAGCTGTGTACGTGTGTGGGTGGGGTGGGAGTAACCTGCTCTGGTCGCTTCCTTCGGGGTATGCGACTTTTTCCTTGGTCGTATTCCCCGTGTCCATCTGCGCCAAGGCCTAATGGTGGAGCAGCGACAGCGGTGGCGGAGATCCGACTCGGCCCTGAAGCTGTGACGGCAGTGGCGGTAGCAGTACCGGAGACCCGACTCGGCCCTGAAGCTGTGACGGCAGTGGCGGTAGCAGTCCGGAGGCCCGACTCGGCCCTGGAGCTGTGAAGGTGGCGGCGGCGGTGGCGGCGGCGGTAGCAGTCCGGAGACCCAACTCGGCCCTGGAGCTGTGGCGGCGGTGGTGGTAGCAGTCCGGAGGCCCGACTCGGCCCTGGAGCCGGAGGCCCGACTCGGCCCTGGAGCTGTGGCGGCGGCTGCGGCGGTACCGGGGACCCAACTCGGCCCTGGAGCCGTGGCGAATGCAGCGACCACCCGCGGTGTTCGAACCGTCGCCTCGGCGCAGAGGGAGAACAAAGAGGAAGCGACAGAGACTTTAAGTTTTGCCTTCCACCACAGTGAGGAGGTGTTTGGTGAACTCACTGTGGTGGATGTTAAATTTGTGTTGATTGTGTGTTTTTGTCATTTAAAAAAAATATATATGTATGACTGCAGGGAAATAACATTTCATTCAGACCGGAAGGTCTGAATGACAATAAACAAACCTAAGTCTATCTAAGTCTATCCCGTACCTGCCTTCTCTCCATACCCTCTGATCCCCTTAGCCACAAGGGCCACATCTAACTCCCTCTTAAATATAGCCAATGAACTGGCCTCAACTACCCTCTGTGGCAGAGAGTTCCAGAGATTCACCACTCTCTGTGTGAAAAAAGTTCTTCTCATCTCGGTTTTAAAGGATTTCCCCCTTATCCTTAAGCTGTGACCCCTTGTCCTGGACTTCCCCAACATCAGGAGCAATCTTCCTGCATCTAGCCTGTCCAACCCCTTAAGATTACCCCTTACCTGACGGTCCGTTCTTTCACCTCCATAGCGGGAGCGCCTGACTCCCGCTGTGCCACTGTTGCTCTGCTGGACGTAATGCCGCGCATGCGTGCTGAACGGATTCTTAACGGAATCACTCACGTGACTCCGAAGTAAAATCTGTCCACTTTGCTCATTATCCAGTGTACAGCAAACATTTGCAAATAATTACACTGTCTTGTTTTGTTTTAGTTTAGAGACACAGCACGGAAACAGGCCCATTGGCCCATCGAGTCTGCACCAACCAGAGATACCTGCACATTAGCACTATCCTACACACTTGGAACAATTTACACATACACCAAGCCAATCAACATACTAACCTTTATGTCTTTGGAGTGTTGGAGGAAACCGAAGATATCGGAGAAAAACCCACGTGGTCATGCGGAGAACTTACAAACTCTGTACGGGCAGCACCCATAGTTGGGATCGAACACGGGTCTCCAACACTGCAAGTGCTGTAAGGCAGCAACTCTACCATTGTCTTAAGTTTGTCAACTTACAGAAAGTTAATGTCTACAAAAGTTTAAACTGCCTTACATTAGTTAAAACATCCTGCCACAGGTGAATGTTATTTGGCAGGTATTAAGTGAATTGACTTCTGTTTCTGTTTCTTCTTTCTTCCTTCTTCCTTCTTCCTTCTTCCTTCTTCCTTCTTCCTTTTTCCTTTTTTCCTTCTTCCTTCTTCCTTTTTCCTTTTTCCTTTTTCCTTTTTCCTTTTTCCTTTTTCCTTCTTCGTTTGCAGGTATTAGCCTGTTATTGTGCAGGTGTTAGAGTTCATCAACTGGAAGAAATGCCAGAAGACAAAGGAGTCACTACAATTTTTAGATCCAGAGAAGCTCTTTAAATTTAGTCTATTTGTGACATCATAAGAGAAACAACATTGCTAAATTAAAAAATGAAGACTCAGGCATTTTAGAACTGAATCACTAAAGGTCTTTAAAAATGACCAGAAGTTGCCAAGAACCAAGAGTCGCAAGATTCCTATTTCAACAGCTTGAGTTAATTTCTAACAGGCTGTGTTAGAGATTAAGTTCATGTTTAGTTCTGCTTCATTTTTTCTCAAGTGAAACAAATCAGGCTCTTAATCTCATGTTGACTAGATGTGCACACGACTATGCCATCTGCCGTTGTAATGTTATATAATTTTTCACTTCTTCCATCCAAAATGTTTCTGATGTGGCTGAGCAAGTGAAGACCAGGAGTAATTTATATTCAGAAAGATAATAACCCTAGTTCATTTAATACATCTCAGCCCTATCGGCCTCAACGGGCTAGGTGTTTTTTAATTTGAATGCTTTCAATTCTTCAAATCCTTAAAAGCTGCCCTTTTCAAGACTCATTCTTCACAGGTTAATGGAAACAACGCCGCAAATAATCAGTCTAAAGATGGATCTATAATCAATCTGAGAAATGCATCCAGAAAGGATGGATTGAAGACACAAGGAACTGCAGCCCAGGAATATTTTGCAAAACACAAAGTACTGGAGGAACTCAACAGGTCAGGCAGCATTTGTGGAGGGATTGGACAGGTGATGTTTCAGGAAGTTTGTACCTGTGATCAAATGTGGTTTTTTTTTAGTTGTTAGTTGGAGGGAATTTATTTACAAGTTAAAGGCAAAGAAACATTGGAAAGTCGCAAAGGTATCTGTGTGTTGAATGGAAGTAATGCAGACAAAGAAAAAGGTTTGAAAATTGGCAGCATCACCAAAGAGCAGTAGATGGTAGAGGGAACAAGATCATATCTTTGAAAATCTTGCAAGCAACTGAGCAGAGGGGAAGATAAACCATTGATAGAATTGTAAGAGAACATACATGAGTTTCTGGGTTCTGGACTGACAAATATTTCTGAGGGGAATAGTGCTGTAAATGTGGTAAATGATACGAAGAATAAGGGAGACTAAGAAAAGTTAACTGTGTGTGGACAAATTAGCAACTTTTCTGACAGCATGTTTTAATGACATCAGAAATGAATTATATAGTGCCAATCCAGGAATAATTTGAAGCAGAAATATATCATTAACTATGATAAAGAGATATTAAGAACATTGACCAAGAGTGTTAAGGAGCATCATAAAGGATTAAAAGAATAAGAGGGACTTAAACGACTCAGCTATTGACTGTTGAAGTAATATGGAGCATTTGTGAAATAATTACATTTGAAGACAAGGAAACTTCAGGAGTTAGATGAGAGTAGATATAATCTAAGGATTGCACAGTTGAGGGTGGTTACAGAGTTAGAAAGCATGGAGACTTTGAAAGGATTTGTAAATAAGAACAGGAAATTAAAAATGAGAAGTATTCTTGACTACACGTCGGTGTTGAATACCAAGCCCATTTGTGAACAGGACTGGTCTAACACAAAGTGCTGGAATACCTCAGCAGATCAAGCAGCATCTCAGGGGGACATTGATAGGCTATAGTTTGGTGGGGACTTCTGTCTAATGATAGTAGGCATAGAAAGCTGGAAAAGAGATGGGGGTAGGACAAACCTTTGCTAGTGATAGGAAGTGCAGAAGCTGGTTTACACTGATGATAGACACAAAAAGCTGGGGTAACTCAACGGGATAATAATAATAATAATAATAATAATAATAATAATAATAATAATAATAATAAAATAATAATAAACTTTATTACGGACTTAAGGTCCAGACAAGGGGCAACATTACATTAAAAATGCATTGCATATCTAATATCATAAATACATATAAAATCATGGTACATCACTTATAAAAACATCATAATTTATATATTTAAAAAAACCCACAATACTTAAGTTAAAAATCCAGATTAAAAGATGATCAATGTCCTACAATGAGACAATGATGCCAGTGCCTCCACAGCTGGGATTCGTAGCGTGTAGTGCTAAACCTTATGTTTGTCAAGGCCACAATAAGCACATTTTTAGAGTCATTTATCCTGCAAATGAATTTATACATGTGGTGTCTTAGGATAGCTTCTAAAGTACTGACTCCTGCAGCCACAAACATATTACTGGCACTACACCATCTAGGCTGCCTTAGCAGTGTTCTCATGGCATTGTTATATGCCACCTTTAGTCTCTGCATACTTGTCTTTAAATAGTTTGACCACAGGTGAGCAGTGTAGAGTGGTGTGCAGTATGCTCTAAATAGCGATATCTTCACCACATCTGCACACGCACCAAATTTACGCAAGAGGATATTCGCCTGTACATACAGCATGCGTCGTTGCCTATAAATATCCTCATCATCTGTCATTTGTTCTGTAATAATATGCCCTAGATATTTTATCTTATTACAGACACTAAGATTGTTGTCAGACAATTTAAAATCAGGATATTTTAGGCATTTATCCTCTTTGGTTTTACAGACCATAACAGCACTCTTACTAGCATTATATTTAATGTCATGTTCCACACCATACACAGACCATATAGTAAGGAGCTGCTGGAGGCCAGCGCTAGATGGACTAAAGACCACAAGATCATCTGCATACATAATATGGTTCACTAAAATATTACCAATCACGCACCCAGTGTTACAGGCTTTCAATTGTTTAGACAGATCATCAATATATAGATTAAAAAGGACTGGGGACAAAATTCCCCCTTGTCTAACACCATTGCTAACCCCAAATGGGGCTGAGACCCTATTGCCCCATTTTATTTGCATAGTCTGGTGGGCATACCAGTAGGCCAGAAATCTAACAATGTATTCAGGCACCCCTCTTTGCCTCATTTTACCAAACAGCTTTCTGTGATTAACACGGTCAAAGGCTTTGGAAGCATCAATAAAGCACATAAGGATTGAAGAGTTTTTGCCTCTATATTTGTTTACAATCTCCTTTAGGGCATATATGCATAAGTCAGTGCCATGTTTAGCTTTAAAGCCAAATTGGTTATCTGTGGAGATAACACACTCATTTATTCTATCCAGCAGAACTCTTTCTAAAATATTTGACAATATGCTGGCTATGGGCCTGTAATTATTTAGGCTGCCTACTTTACCAGCTTTGTTTTTAATGACCGGCACTAACAGGACAGACAACATTGAGTCTGGTAACAAGCCATGAATCATAAAGCCAGTAAAACAAATAGCTAGGAGAGGAGCTATCCTCACACTTGCATACTTAAGATGTTCAGCAGAGATATGATCCAAGCCACTTGCTTTGTTGTTGGACAGCTTGTTCATGGCATGATACACCTCATGTGACATAATCACCATTGAGTCATTACTCTCAATATTGTCCACCCTATACAAGTCACCTTGGACACAGTTGAATAAAGTGCTATAATGTTGTCGCCATAACTCCGCGATATTAGCTGTTCCAGAGATTCCATCTACAGTGCATGGTAGAGATGTTTTGCAACTGCTAAGAGCTCTCACTTCCTTCCAAAAATCTGTAGCATTGTTACTTAGCAGCTTCTTAGCCATGGAATCAGCCCTCATAGCTTGCTCATTTTTACAGATGAAGCGAACAGCATACTTATACCTTGCATTAGTGAGCTTCTTGTGCTCAAACACAGGCCCCTGTCTGGGTCTACCTGCCATAGCCCATAATTTGGTGGCTTCACGGGCTTCAGTATGATACTCGGCTACATACTTATTCCAGCCAAGTCTGATGTTATGTGTCTTATTTTTATCCTTGCAGTAGGGCTTACTGCCTACATATAAGGTGCTTACTATATCATTATACATGGAGCAGATATCTCTCCTATGCTTCATATCTTTACAATTAACATTACTACATAGTATTGCATCTTTAGGTAGATGAATATTGCTTAAGGATTTATCTGTATGGGCATAATAGGCTAGGATGTCTTCCTTTGTAAGCGTTGACCAGTCCAGTTTTTCTGTATTAAAGCTATTTCTATCTCTGGATACCACAGGTATGTGTTCAACATTTATTGTCATAGCAACAATACAATACAATACAAATTTATTATCATTTGAGCCCCAGTGAGACTCAAACGAAATGTTGTTTCCACAGCCATACAAACAAAGACACTGTCTTACAGACATACACATAATTAAATTCACACAAACATCCATCACAGTGAAGCCACTGTGATGGAAGGCAAGTCTTTTCTCTCCCCTGTTCTCCGTGTCTCTCCCGATGTCCAAGCCCCAGGCGGGTGATGATAAGTCCCATGGCCATTTTAGGCCGCGCGGGGCGATTTACGGCCCCGCTCCCGGTCTGAAAGTCCAAGGTTGGAACCCCCACGGGCGATGGTGAGTCCCACGGCCATGAAGCCGTGCCGGGTGATGTACTGTCCTGGTCCAGGTTGTTCCAACCCCGTGACACCGGCTGGAGAAGTCGCGTTGCGGGAGCTCCGGGAAGCGGTCTCTCTCTCTCCTCCCAGACCCGCGAGCTCCCGATGTCACAGTCCACCGGACCTGCGGCTGCGTTGCTGGAGCCTCCGGGCCCCAGGAGTCGAGCCGCAGCAGCGAGTCACCGCCGCTCCCCACGCTCCGAGGCCGGCCACCCCCGACGATGGTGAGTCCGCAGATCCGCAGCTCCGCAGTCTCCGGGACTGGAGCCCCCGGGTCGTTCAGGCTGGAGGCCGCTCCACGGTGCTAGGCCCCAACGACAGCCGAGACCCGACAGGGAAAAAGTCGGGTCTCCCGGACAGGGAAGAGATTTAAACAGTTTCCCCCTCCTCCCCCCCCGCCCCCCACATTTACACATTTAAAAATACTATTTAAAAAACACCAAGCACTACATTTAACTAGACAAAAAATAAAAAAAAGACAGACAGGCTGTAGGGGCCGCTGCAACGGGTGAGTCGCGCCGCCAACAGGTATATGATCAGTCATTGCTGCCCCATACAGAATGCTCATACACCCCAATGAGGAATGTGCATCAGCTGAACTAATACAGTGGTCCAGCCATGATGTGGTGTGCCAGGCCTCACTAGTATAACTATTGCTATCTGTAGGTAAAAGCACTTTGCTTGACAATATTAAATTATTATCGTGACAGAACCGAGCCATATGATTGGCAAATAATGAGTTCCTATCTGAGATATCTGCATTCATATCCCCAATGACATATACACTACAATAATTATTGTTTTGAATGAAAGAATAGATGAAAGCAAGTCTATTTAAATATTCATCCTCATTCTGATGGCGTTCATAGGGTGTATATACATTCAGGATAACAAATTCCTTGCCGTTGTGAGTAAAGTGTATGGCAATGTACCAGTCAACATCAAGCCGAATCACATATACTGATGAGTCAAGCTTCTTGTTCCATAGAATAGCCACACCACCTGGTATCCTTCCTTTGACTATTCCCATGCCAAGGTCAGTTGTAGACTCTCCAGCCCCATGAAAGTTGTCATTGAGAGAATTGAGTTTGTCCAAGTCTTGCTTCACTAAGAATGTCTCTTGCATACACAGTATGTCACAGTTCTCCAGAAGGTTGTCAACAACTGAGCGGCGAGCGTTATCCCCTGCGCTCTGGCCCAAACGCAGGCCACGACTATTGTACGATAGTACTCGAATGTTAATTTAGCGAGACTAGTGAGTGTCCCTAGCACCAGCAGGTATACTCATTCCTCCTGCGGCAGGCGCGGTGCTTGATCCGATTACTCCAATCCTGCGTGGCTCGCAATAGTGCCGGACAAATTCCCCTTCTGGCCAGAGCTCCAGATTGTACATTTCGCCAACCTCATTGCATTCCGCACATACTTTAAATGAACTGTATCTACTGTGTACAGTGTCAACCTTTTGACAGGTAACCTCACGGCCAAGTTTTTCATTAAGATTGACAGATAAAGTTCTGACGTCTAGATCCGGTGAAAACTTGGAGGCAAAAACATTCACCAGCTTAGTCTTAATCATTTTGATGTTGCCCACAGCTCCAGTACGAATAATATGCACAGCATTACTGGATTTCTTCCTCTGCCTGGTGGACAATTTTGGCTTACCAACAGTGTTGTCTGGAGCATGATGTCGACCCTTTTTCACAACATGACTCCACTTTGGAGAGTCTTGCAACGTTAGACCACTGGGACAATTCTCCACATTTAATGCAAGGCCCTCCGCCGCAGCCCTCACTCTGACAACTAAGCCAGAGGCTCTTGCCGGTGCAGCTCCCAGTGCTGTATCTGCCATGCCAATGGCTCCATCCAATGCCGCCAATGCATCCGGATCACCGCCCCGAGTCAGGTCAGTGGTATGCTCAATGCGTTCAATCCGCTCAGTGGTCAGTCAATGCACACACTGGAGTAGTGATCATGGTGCGCTCCAATGCACCCACTCGGAAATCAATTTCCACTGTGATGGCACGGAAATCTTCGCTTACATCAGCCTGTAGCTGCATGACGTGCTTCATTGAACAGACCTCAGCGTATAGCTGCTCCATTCTCCCAAGTAGGCTCGAGACATCCATGTTAGAAAATGTCACCGGTGGCAGTTCATCCAAGTAGTGAGAGACAAATCTGGGAGTATTCTCCCCACACTCATTCATTACTTTAAGGCAACTCTTTATGTTGTTAACGTCTTTCTGTGCCCCTTTATGGGAAGCATTCCGCTGTGTAGTGGGGCAGAGTTCAAACAGAACTTTCTTCGAGGACTCTATCCACTCAGAATCAAAGATGTTTGCAGCAAGAAAATTAAGTAACTCGTCCTCAACAATAACCTTACCGTCAACAGTCTTGTAGATCTCAGGCTTCATTCTAGACCTGCCAAGACAAGGTGCAATGCCCGCCATCTTCGCCTGCTACCCCATTGCCTCTTGCCCGGCACCAAGCTCTACCGCCCGCTGCCTGCTGCCAGGCTCCAAGCTCCGGGTCTTCACTGCTCCACGCACCGGGTCTCCGCTGTTTCCAGCTTCGGGCTCCGCTGCCCGACTCCAAGCACCACTGCCCCCCGGCCCAGGTCAGGCCCATCTCGGACCCCGGCTCCGGCTGCTCGCTGCCCGCTGAACTTGGTGCCCCTTCCACCGGGCCTGGACTGCGACTCTCTCCCGGCACTGCGCTGCCGTTAAGGACCAGAGTTTTCTTCCTGCAGCAACTTTGAGGTGACATTCGCCCGCTCCTCGCAGGGGTAAGTAAGTTTGTTTTTTTCGGGAACTAAGGACGCAAGTTTGAATTTGCCGCCAGGCGCGAGAACGTGACCGTGATCAACCGTCGGCCATCTTCCCAACTTTGGATCCATTGACAGTGGGAAAGGAGTTGGTAAAGGGGCAATTGCGCTGTAGCAAATCCTGTTAGTGTATTACTTCCATTCCGAACCAAGGAGTTACAGTCTTTGCTCAAACATTATTAACGAAACTCAGAAATTCTAGAAGCAAAATTAGGCCATTCAACCCATCAAGTCTACACCGCTATTCAATCATGGTTAATCTATCTTTCCCTTTCAAACCCATTCTCCTGTCTTCTCCCCATAATTCCTGACACCCTTACTAATCAAGAATATGTCAATCTTTGCCTTAAAATATCCATTGACTTGGTTTTTTGCAATGAATTCCACAGATTTTCCACTGAGAAAAAAAGCGATTTTTTTATTCTGAGGACTTCCGCCATTTAGAATCCTAGAACAAGTGCAGACAGTGAGCGCGGCAAAACTATGATTAGCTGTGGTGGAAAGCGATGCTTTCTCAAAACCCTCCCTCCCTCCCACTTAATGGCTAATCACAGTCGAGATATGGGGCAGTGAACGAGGCGCTAGGAAGGGCATGAAAAGACGATCGATCGAGTCCAGAAATATTATGAGGTGAACCTAATGGCTACAAAACGCAGGAAGGTGGATGCTGAGTGCCGAGTCTTCCAAGACACTTGAACGGAAAAGTACTTTGTTATACAGCACTTCAGCACGCTCACATACCTTATCTGCCATGCAAGTGTTAGTGTGAACTAGGAGTTCAACATCATGAAACACTATGAAATTCTGTGAAATTAGTGGGCAAGCAAGGAAGCATGAAGTTCATAACCTTAAATGGAGCCTGGCAAATCAAAGTCTGATGCTCAAGAAACTAAGTGTAGGGGACACACATTCTAGCTACACGGTTTCTAAATTGATAGCAGAAAAAAATAATGCCCTTCACTGATGGAGATTTTGTGAAAGAATGTTTGATGGCAGTTGTGAACATTCTGTGTTCCAAAAAATATATATAATTTTCAAATGTCAGTGTCTCTGCAAGAACAGTTGCACGACAAATAGAATAAATCTCAGCGGATGTGAAAAACTGTTTAAAGGACTATTGCAAACATTTCCAGTTTCTTTCAATAGCATTCGATGAGAGTATGGATACCAAAGACACCGCTCAGCTTGCAGTGTTTGCACGTGGAGTAAATTCAGCTTTCAACACTGTTGAGGAGTTTGTTCAACTGGTATCTATGAGGGGTATTACCACAGGAGCAGACATTCTTGAAGCATTGCTCAAGTGTACTACAGACATGGAACTGGATCTATCTAAATTAGTATGCCTAGCAACTGATGGAGCGCCAGCAATGGTTGGAGAAAAGAAAGGTGTTGTGGCTCTGCTTCAAATCCACATGGTAGGCTTTAGAATGAACCACAAAATTTAAAAAAAATGCACTGCCTAATCCACCAGGAAGCATTGTGTGCCAAGTCTTCAAATTTGAAGGATGTGATGGATGTAGTGGTAAGAGCAGTAAACATGATATTGTCTCGGGACTGAACCATCGTCAGTTTCTATATCTTTTGTCAGAAGCAGAGGCCCAGTATGGAGACCTGTTCTACTTCTGCAACGTTTGAGGTGCACTGTTAGAAAGAGTATATGCTCTGCGGAAAGAAATAGCAACATTGCTCGAAGGTAAAAATGTAAATGTCTTAATTGGTTTGAGTCTCGCATATCAGGTAGATTTAACAACTTATTTAATCAACCTCAACTTGCAACTTCGGGGAAGAAATCAACTCATACATGAGATGTGTGGACACATTATCTATGTCTGTGGGAATGCCAGCTTGAGAAATCATGCTACACTAATTTCCGTAAACACCAGGAAACCCAACCGACAGACACCAACACATTTGTGACTGTGATACGTGAACTTATTGAGATACAGTGCAGCGATGTATTAAGATCTAAATTTAATACAACGGACGTATCTCTACTAGAGTTCTATAAGAAATATCTTCTTGAAACTGGTATGTACACCATCTTGGTAGATAATGCAAAACAAACAGATCAATGTTCAGCAGTACTTACATGTGTGAGCAACTCTTCTCAAAAATGAAATACACGAAGAGTAAATTAAGAACTCGACTGACTGATGCCCATTAAGATGGCATCTTGCATTTGGCCTCTTCTAGCCTGTCACCTAATATTGAGGGACTGATGAGCAAAAAGCAACCCCAAGTGTCACACTAACTGCTATGAGAGAGACAAACAGACAGAGAGAGGAGTGAGGGTAGTTTCAATAACAGTGTCTCAAACTAACTGCTATGTTCAGTAGACATAATATTGCTTGTATACAGTGGCTTGCAAAAGTTTTCATACCCCTTGAACTTTTCCATATTTTGTCACATTACAACCACAAACGTATTTTATTGGGATTTTATGTGATAGAACAACACAAAGTGGCGCATAATTGTGAAGTGGAAGGAAAATGATACATGGTTTTCAAATTTTTTTACAAATAAAAAACTGAAAAGTGTGGGGTGCAAAAGTATTCAGCCGCCTTTACTCTGATACCCCTAAATAAAATCCAGTGCAACCAATTGCCTTCAGAAGTCACCGAATTAAAAAATAGAGTCCACTTGTGTGTAATCTAATCTCAGTATAAATACAGCTGTTCTGTGAAGTCCTCAGAGGTTTGTTAGAGAACGTTAGTGAACAAACAGCATTATGAAGCCCAAGGAACACACCAGACAGGTCAGGGATGAAGTTGTGGAGAGGTTTAAAGCAGGATTAGGTAATAAAAAAATATCCCAAGCTTTGAATATCTCACGGAGCACTGTTCAATCCATCATCCGAAAATGGAAAGAGCATGGCACAACTGCAAACCTACCAAGACATGGCCGTCCACCTAAACATAGAAACATAGAAACATAGAAATTAGGTGCAGGAGTAGGCCATTCGGCCCTTCGAGCCTGCACCGCCATTCAATATGATCATGGCTGATCATCCAACTCAGTATCCCGTACCTGCCTTCTCTCCATACCCCCTGATCCCCTTAGCCACAAGGGCCACATCTAACTCCCTCTTAAATATAGCCAATGAACTGGCCTCAACTACCCTCTGTGGCAGAGAGTTCCAGAGATTCACCACTCTCTGTGTGAAAAAAAGTTCTTCTCATCTCGGTTTTAAAGGATTTCCCCCTTATCCTTAAGCTGTGACCCCTTGTCCTGGACTTCCCTAACATCGGGAACAAGCTTCCTGCATCTAGCCTGTCCAACCCCTTAAGAATTTTGTAAGTTTCTATAAGATCCCCTCTCAATCTTCTAAATTCTAGAGAGTATAAACCAAGTCTACCCAGTCTTTCTTCATAAGACAGTCCTGACATCCCAGGAATCAGTCTGGTGAACCGTCTCTGCACTCCCTCTATGGCAATAATGTCCTTCCTCAGATTTGGAGACCAAAACTGTACGCAATACTCCTGGTGTGGTCTCACCAAGACCCTGTACAACTGCAATAGAACCTCCCTGCTCCTATACTCAAATCCTTTTGCAATGAAAGCTAACATACCATTCGTTTTCTTTACTGCCTGCTGCACCTGCATGCCTACCTTCAATGACTGGTGTACCATGACACCCAGGTCTCGCTGCATCTCCCCCTTTCCCAATTGGCCACCATTTAGATAATAGTCTGCTTTCCCGAATTTGGCACCAAAATGGATAACCTCACATTTATTATTACCTACAGATCATAACAGCACTCTTACAAGCATTATATTTAATATCATGTTCCACATCATACACAGAACATATAGTAAGGAGCTGCTGGAGACCAGCGCTAGATGGATTAAAGACCACAAGATCATCTGCATACATATTATGGTTCACTAAAATATTACCAATCATGCACCCAGTATTAAAGGCTTTCAATTGTTTGGACAGATCATCAATATAAAGATAAAAAAGGACAGGGGGCAAAATCCCCCCTTGTCTAACCCCATTGCTAACCCCAAATGGGGCTGAGACCCTATTGCCCCATTTTATTTACATAGTCTGGTTGGCATACCAGTAAGCCAGAATTCTCACAATGTATTTAGGCACTCCTCTTTATCTAATTTTAACAAACAGCTTTCTGTGATTAACACGATCAAAGGCTTTGGAAGCATCAATAAAGCACATAAGAATTGACGAGTTTTTGCCTCTATATTTGTTTACAATCTCCTTTAGGGCATATATGCACAAGTCAGTGCCATGTTTAGCTTTAAAACCAAACAGGTTATCTGTGGAGTTAACAAACTCAATTACTCTCTCCAGCAGATCTTTTTCTCAGACTTTTGACAATATGCTGGCTAAAGCTATGGGCCTGTAATTATTTAGGCTGCATACTTGTCCTTAATGACCAACACTAACAGAACAAACAACATTGAGTCTGGTAACAAGACATGAATCATAAAGCCAGTAAAACAAATAGCAAGGAGAGGAGCTATCTGCATACTCCCATACTTAAGATGTTCAGCAGAAATATGATCCAAGCCACTTGCTTTGTTGTTGGACAGCTTGTTCATGGCATGATACACCTCATGTGACATAATCACCATTGAGTCATTAGTCTCAATATTGTCCACCTTGGACACAGTTGAATATATATGTGTTTATTTATATTATTATTATATATATATATATAATAATAATAATATAAATACACACATATATATTCAACTGTATATATACATATATGATTTATATATAATTGCCTTTATGGCTGATGTACAGCATGAGAAATAAGATAAAGAGAACAAGAGAACAAGAATTGTCTGCAAAATTCCCCAGTACAGTTTATTTGATGAAACTGTCAGGATGTTTCATCCATGTCCCTATTTTGCCAGAGATACATAAACACAACCATCTGAATTTATTGAAAGGGAGAGAAATGCATTGGCTAAAACAGCTAATCCTTTCACATCAGTTGTCAAATTTATGGCACCTTGACTAAAAGCAAAAGGACATACCAAATGGCAACGTTCTGAAATTGGAGCTGTAAAGATGGTTAAGTTTAATTATACCAAATTCTCATTCAACACTTGTATATGGTTGCGATTTAGAATTGATCAATCCAATAAGTTAGGAGTAACTCAACTGGACAGGCAGCATCTCTGGAGAGTAGGAATGGGTGACATTTCGGGTCGAGGCCCTTCTTCAGTCCTACTCCAGCATTTTGTGTCTAGCTTTGATTTAAACCAGCATCTGTAGTTCTTTCCTACACAATCTAATAAATTGTATGGTCGCTGAATACAATCAGCCTTAAGTTATACATACATTGTTAATCTTGCTCAAAACAAATATTAGTTTGTTAAATACTTCATTTAAATAACCCCACTATTACAGACAGATCTCATTCCACTCTCTGGCTATTGGGAAGACCAAACATTTTATTGTTGCAAAACAATTCCATAGACACATAAAACATTCAGGAACACACCAAAAGTAGAGCAACTGGAATCTTCATATGGCTATTATTTTACCAAATACCACACAAATCATCTTTTTTTTTCCCTCAGCTGCAGGTGATCCTTCTGATATTCCTGCCTAGTCTTCCTATTTTACTTTGAGGATACAAAATACTGTCATTTGGGAAGGAGCTCCAGAAAATCCTGCACCCACTCCCCTCTGCAATGTCGTTTCTTGAAGAGGTTTTAACATTTTCCTTTGAAGGGAGCATACAAGCAGCTGTGAACAATGGGATTAGATGAAATACAGAGTACGTCTAATACAAAAATCAATTCACAGGACATGAGCCATGTTGATTTTCTATTTATTGATCAGTGCCAGTGGAATATTAAAGGGCCTGTCCCACTAACGCTACTTTTTGGCGACTGTCTTCAACCGTGAAGCTCGAGGGCACTCGCCTGAAAAACCTCGAGCTGGATCGACTGTCAGCGATGAAAACGCGAGTTGGATCGACTGTCAACAAACACACACACACACACACACACACACACACACACACACACACACACACACACACACACACACACACACACACACACACACACACACACACACACACACACGACACACACACACACAGAGTCATACACATCGCAAAGGCAGGGGCCAGGGAAAACGGGGGAGCGCTGTCTGAAATTCACACAAGCGATGAACAGGAAAGTAAAAAACGTCTGACACAGATACGGTAAGTCCTTTAGAGAGCGCAGGAGGTGAGGGGAGGGAGAGAAGGGGAGAGAAGGGGGGAGAAGGGGGAAGAATGGAGGAGAAGGGAGGGGGGGGGGCAGAAGGAGTGGAGACACTTTTAAGAAGCCAAACAACTTTTAATAAAGTTTAGTGGGCATTTAACATTACCGGTTGGTTTACTTACCTTTTTTTCTCAACGAGCTTTACCTTCCACTACCTTCGATTATCTTTGACTGCCTTCGTTATCTACAATAGCAGTACGACCTACTAGGACCTACCTCGATGAAACCTACGAGTAAAAAATTATCGATATTTTCAATGGCTACCTTTTTTGCTTGCTGGCATTTTTCAGCACGTTGAAAAAAACGCCGCAACCCAGCTGTGGCCTCAAGTACGCAGGGACTACACTCAAGCATGAGGGAGAGTTACAAAGACTTCCTAGGACCTCATGTTGACCATGCTGCGAGTATGAGTCAAGGGAAAACTCTTCTAAACTTGCGAATTAGGTCGACACAGTGGGACAGGCCCTGAAAACCATTTCAAATTTTACATCACAAAAAAAAAACTAAATAATACTCAATAACTCATTTCCATTATTAGGTATATTTGATCAAATATGTGTGTGTGTGTGTGTGTGTGTGTGTGTTTGTGTGTGTGTGTGTGTGTGTGTGTGTGTGTGTGTGTGTGTGTGTGTGTGTGTGTGTGTGTGTGTGTGTGTGTGTGTGTGTGTGTGTGTGTGTGTGATGTACATAAGCCATAGATTGCCTTTATGGCTTATGTACATCATGAGAAATAAGATAAAGAGAAAAAGAGCAATACATGGGAAACTGCAGAACAAGAGGGGATGGGAAGGAAGGATGGGAGGGAAATGGGCAGAAATAGATAGATTAAGCAGGGAGGAAAACATTTAAAAAGAAAATTAACAAAATTATGAATTTCGTAGATGGGCTATATCACACACACATACTGTTCTTGTGCAAAGCTGATTACACTGTGAGAGATATAACGGAAGTCAGGTCGGGTTTGTTAAAATGGCAGACATTCTGCTCCATTGCGTACTACACATCAGTCCATTGGATTTTGCAGGAGTGGACCATCTTGTTCTGCTCTATGATCTTTGGTGTGAACTCCACAAAGGTAGCACCACATGTTTGGATTGAACCTAGGATCTGGAGCTGTGAAACAGCAGCTCTGGTTGGTGTGCCACTGGGCTGCCCAGAAATTATTAATTCAGATCAGGCATTCAAAAAAGAATTGCAACTGTTCCAATTTCAGCAGTTGATTGAGTGACCAGGCATTGCAGCAATCTAATTATTTACGTGAAAGATTTCTCGTGTTTCCATTTCAAGATAAACCATGAAAACCCCCCCCAGCATTTGCTGGATAAATCATGAATGGGTTCATTTTGATTCTATTTTTAATGCAGTGCCACAAAGAAATAATGGATCTTAAAATAGATATCAGAGGGGCGAATGAAGTGAAGTTGTTGATTGTCCTTTACTTTTAAATATTCTGTTTTCTCTTAGGTATTGATTTCCTTATAGTCTCATTTACAGCATTCAATAATTCAGTCAGAACCTGAATGTTGCGCCTCTTAGTCCAGATATAGATGTCATGGAACAGTAGGTGAATGAGACAAAAATGTAAGTCAATCAATCTGATCATATACAACAGTAAAGCAGAGTTAAAGCCAGCATGTTAGGTGTTTAGTTAGAGAATTAACAACGATTTCAAGCAAACATTATTGCAAGTGTACATAGTAACATTTCTTTCTTTCTTTTAAAATCTTTTTATTGCTTTTTTTCACCAAAAAAAGCAAAAATAAAACATAAAAAAAGAGCAAAAAGAATAATGATAAATATAACAATGGTATTGATACCTAGGGATCAGGATTACATTACTAACAGGTATAACCTAAGTTGAGACCAGTGTCAAAATACACAATTAATATAGATCTCCCGACCTCTATGTAAATATAGTTAAATCTTTAATAGGAAACATAAATGTAAAAAAATACACAAAGATAAAAAGACAAAAAGAAAAAGAAAAAAGGAAAAAACAAAACCCCCCTAAACTAAAGAAAGAAAAAATAAAATAAAAATTGATAATAATAAAATACGAATAAAAATAAAATAGATAAAAAAACAAAGCAAAGAAAATCCGAATCTGAACTGAGAATTTCAACAATTTAAGTCTGTTTGTCATCAAGTCCGTTCCACCCTATAGAGGTTAAATAATTTTTATAATGGTTAAAGAGGGAGCAATTTATGTTGTATAAAAATGTTCAATAAATTTTCCCCAAGTCTTATCAAATTTAACCATGGGTTCCACAGTGTCACTCCTGATATTTTCCTAAATTTAAACATGATATTGTTTCCGAATACCACTGGAGTGTGGTCAGAGAGTTGGAGTCTTTCCATTTAAATAAAATAGATCTTCTGGCAATTAATGTGGTAAAAGCAATCAATCGATGGGCGGAAGTAACATTTCACTTTGGATCTAGAGATGTGGGGTTGAATAGTGAAAGACCTGGGTAAAGTGGACGTGGAGAGGATGTTTCCACTAGTGGGAAAGTCTAAGACAGGGGTCGGCAATCTTGTTCTGCAGAGGGGCCAGGACCCATGTCTGTGAGCAGATAGCAGGCCACATCTACCGCCATCTATCTATATAATACTGAAACTCTTTGTCTTGTTTGTGGCTGTGTGTGTGTGAATCTGGTTAATTTTCCTATTTTCTTTCAAATGGTAGGCCACAGCCTTCCCATTTTCACGCATTCTACTCATATTTTTCCCGTCGAGGACATAAACATTTTCCCATCGAGGACATAAACATCTTCCCGTCGCATTCCCACCTATATTTCCGAATTATTTAATCATTTAAAATTTAAAAAAACAGCCCATAAACTCCCCCATTTTGAGTCCGGAGATGAAGTCGTAGCCTGTAATATAGCCCAGGTGGTGGCCGGGCTGACGCTGGACTCTGGAGATGAAGTCAGGGCTGGCACTGGAGCACAGGCATTGGCCGAGCTGGAGTCTACAGCCAGACCCCGGCCGAATACGAGAAGCCGGCCGAGTTCCAGGCCCTGGTGAGCTCCCTCTCTACCCCGGTCCCTCGCTACCACCCCTCCCTCTCTACCACCTTTCCCTCTCTACCCCACTTCCTCTATGGGGATTGAAGAGGAAGGGTGAGTGGTGCAATATTGCGTTTGGAGGATGGCTTGCTTTGGGGGAATGTGTGAGTGGTGGAATCTTGTGTTGGGAGGGCAGAACCAACTGGTCTGCACTTGGTCTAGTAATTAATAAATGGAGGTAATAATAATACATAATAAAGAAACGTTGACATATGTATATACAGTGGCTTGCAAAAGTTTTCATACTCCACATTTTGTCACGTTACAACCACAAACGTAAATGTATTTTATTGGGATTTTATGTGATAGACCAACACAAAGTGGTGCATAATTGTGAAGTGGAAGGAAAATGATACAAAAAATTGAAAAGTGTGGCGTGCAAAGGTATTCAGCCCCCCTGAGTCAATACTTTGTAGATTCACCTTTCGCTGCAATTACAGCTGCAAGTCTTTTGGGGTGTGTCTCTACCAGCTTTGCACATCTAGAGACTGAAATTTTTGCCCATTCTTCTTTGCAAAATAGCTCAAGCTCAGTCAGATTGGATGGAGAGCGTCTGTGAACAGCTATTTTCAACTCTTGCCAGAAATTCTCAATTGGATTTAGGTCTGGACTTTGACTGGGCCATTCTAACACATGAATATGCTTTGATCTAAACATTGTATTTCATTGTAGCTCTGGCTGTATGTTTAGGGTCATTGTCCTGCTGGAAGGTGAACCTCTGCCCCAGTCTCAAGTCTTTTACAGACTCTAACAGATTTTCTTCCAAGATTACCCTGTATTTGGCTCCATCCATCTTCCCATCAACTCTGACCAGCTTCCCTGTCCCTGCTGAAGAAAAGCATCCCCACAGCATGATGTTGCCACCATCGTGTTTCACAGTGGGGATGGTGTGTTCAGGGTGATGTGCAGTGTTAGTTTTCCGCCACACATAGCGTTTTGCATTTAGGCCAAAAACGTCAATTTTGGTCTCATCTGACCAGAGCACCTTCCTCCACATGTTTGCTGTGTCCCCCACATGGCTTCTGACAAACTGCAAACGGGACTTCTTATGGCTATTTTTCAACAATGGCTTTCTTCTTGCCACTCTTCCATAAAGGCCCGATTTGTGGATTGCATGGCTAATAGTTGTCCTGTGAACAGATTCTCCCACCTGAGCTGTGGCTATCTGCAGCTCCTCCTGAGTTATCATGGGCCTCTTGGCTGCTTTTCTGATCAATGCTCTCCTTGCCCGGTCTGTCAGTTTAGGTGGACGGCCAAGTCTTGGTAGGTTTGCAGTTGTGCCATACTCTTTCCATTTTCGGATGATGGATTGAACAGTGCTCCGTGAGATGTTCAAAGCTTGGAATATTTTTTTATAACCTAACCCTGCTTTAAACTTCTCCACAACTTTATCCCTGACCTGTCTGGTGTGTTCCTTGGGCTTCATGATGCTGTTTGTTCACTAATGTTCTCTAACAAACCTCTGAGGCCTTCAGAGAACAACTGTATTTATACTGAGAACAGATTACACACAAGTGGACTCTATTTACTAATTAGGTGACTTCTGAAGGCAATTGGTTGCACTGGATTTTATTTAAGGGTATCAGAGTAAAGTGGGCTGAATACGTTTGCACGCCACACTTTTCAGTTTTTTTATTTGTAAAAAAATTTGAGAACCATGTATCATTTTCCTTCCACTTCACAATTATGCGCCACTTATGTTGGTCTATCACATAAAATCCCAATAAAATACATTCACGTTTGTGGTTGTAACGTGACAAAATGTGGAAAAGTTCAAGGGGTATGAAAACGTTTGCATGCCACTGTATATATATATGACATTTATTTGCATAAATATATAACACACAGTTTCTCCAATTTCTTCTTGTGATCTCTAATTATTTGTTGTGCAAGTTCTTCCTTCCTTCCTTCCTTCCTTCCTTCCTTCCTTCCTTCCTTCCTTCCTTCCTTCCTTCCTTCCTTCCTTCCTTCCTTCCTTCCTTCCTTCCTTCCTTCCTTCCTTCCTTCCTTCCTTCCTTCCTTCCTTCCTTCCTTCCTTCCTTCCTTCCTTCCTTCCCTTCCTCCCTCCCTCCTTCCCTCCTTCCCTCCTTCCCCCTCAATGATCTTTGGCCATGACCAAAGATCATGGAGCGGAGACGGAAGCCGGTCACGGAAATGGCGCTGAAGATTATGGACAATAAACAATAGACAGTAGATAATAGCTGCAGGAGTAGGCCACTCGGCCCTTCGAGCCAGCACCGCCATTGAATGTGATCATGGCTGATCATCCCCAATCAAGACCCTGTTCCTGCTTTCTCCTCATATCCCCTGACTACGCTATTTTTAGAGCCCTATCTGGCTCTCTCTTGAAAGCATCCAGAGAACCTACATCCACCACCCTCTGAGGCAGAGAATTCCACAGTCACAACTCTGTGAGAAAAAGTGTTTACTCGTCTCCGTTCTAAATGGCTTACTCCTTATTCTTGAACTGTGGCTCATGGTTCTGGACTCTCCCAACATTGGGAACATGTTTCCTGCTTCTAGCGTGTCCAAACCTTTAACAATCCCATATGTTTCAATGAGACTCCTCTCATCCTTCTAAACTCCAGAGTGTACAAGCCCAGCTGCTCCATTCTCTCAGCATATGACAGTCCCGCCATCCCGGGAATAAACCTTGTAAACCTACACTGCACTCCCTCAATAGTCCTTCCTCAAATTAGGGGACCAAAACTGCATACAATACTTCGGATGTGGTCTCACTGGGGCTCTGTACAACTGCAGAAGGACCTCTTTGCTTTTATATTCGATTCCTCTTGTTATGAAGGCCAACATGCCATTCGCTTTCTTCACTGCCTGCTGTACCTGCAAACTTACTTTCATAGACTGATGTACAAGGACCCCCAGATCCCATTTTCCGTGCTTCCCCTTTTCCCAACTTGACGCCATTTAGATAGTAATCTGCCTTCCTGTTTTTGCTACCAAAGTGGATAACCTCACATTTATCCGCATTAAACTTCATCTGCCATGCATCTGTCCACTCCACCAACTAGTCCAAGTCACCCTGCATTCTCATAGCATCCTCCTCACAGTTCACACTGCCACCCAGCATTGTGTCATCGGCAAATTTGCTAATGTTACTTTGAATCCCTTCATCCAAATCATTGATGTATATTGTAAATAGCTGTGGTCCCAGCACCGAGCCTTGTGGTACCCCACTAGTCACTGCCTGCCATTCAGGAAGGGACCCGTTAATCCCTACTGTTTGTTTCCTGTCTGCAACCACTTCTCTATCCATGTCAGTACTCTACCCCCCAATACAGTGTGCCCTAATTTTGCCCACTAATCTCCTATGTGGGACCTTATCAAATGCAATTACCCATGAACTACTACGGCTTTTTCTCTGAGTGGACTATCTTGCTCTGGTCTATGAACTTTGTTTCACACCTTCGCCCTGCGATAGCTTGGGTTTACTATGGGCATTCTGGTTTCTTCCCACATTCCAAAAATCCATGAGTGGGTTGGTTCATTGGTCATTGCAAATTGCCCCTAATGTGCAGTGAATGGATGGGAATGAAAGAGAATAAAATGGAATTACCATAGGGTTAGTGTGAATGTGTATTTAATGGCCTGCTTAAGGTCTGTTTCTGTGCTGTATGACTCAATGATGATAAGAAGCATTAAAGCTGCTTAAAGATTTGGGAGAGAAGGATAACTCGGGCCAGTCAGCATTGATGTGGGTGACGGCAGAGGAAGCTGTCTACATGGATTTTAATAAGGCATCTGATAAAGTCCCTCATGGTTGGCTGATGCAGAAGGTTAAAATGCATGGGATACATACGGAATTGGTAGTTTGGATTGAGAACTGGCTTGCCCATAAAAGACAGAAGGTTAATAATGGAAGGGTATTTTCTTTGACTGACCAGCAATGCTCCACAGAGATCTGTGCTGGATCTCTGTTGTTTTTATATAACTTGGATATAAATATAGATGGGTTTGTTAGTAAATTGGTGGAGTTCATCCATTCATGCCTGTGTGAGAGAGAGAGAGAGAGAGAGAGAGAGAGAGAGAGAGAGAGAGAGAGAGAGAGAGAGGAGAGAGAGAGAGAGAGGCAGTTGCAGACAATGAGCATGGGCAGTCCTGTGAAGAGAGAGAAGAGAAGAGAGAGAGAGAGAGAGAGGCAGAGTCGATGGAGAGCAGAGGCAGTCCTGGTCAGTCCTTGAAGATAGACACCAGTTGCTTGGAAGAATAGAGCAGGGTACAGCTACAGATATGGGCAGTGAATTGGAAGATGGAGTTTAATCTGAGCTGGTGTGGATGATTGCAAATTGGAGGTTGAATGTAAGGGGAAAGTATACAGTTAATTACAAGACCCTTAACAGCATTGATATATGGAAATTTATTGGGGTCTAAGTTCACAGCTCCGTGAAAGTGGCAATCAAAGTAAATAGAATGGTAAAGCAGGAGTATGGTATGCTTGCCTTCATCAGTCAGAGCATTGCATATACGAGTCAGGAAGTTATGTTGCAACTGTATTGGATTTTGGTTATGCTGCATTTGAAGTTTGCAATTCTGGTCACCCTAATACAGGAAGGGTTTGGAATCTTTGGAAATGGTGCAAAAGAGGTTTATCAGAAAGCTGCCTGCATTAGAGTGCATTAGTTATAAGGAGAAGCTGGAGAAACTTGGATTGTTTGCTCTGGAGCATCAGAGGTTGAGGGGGAACCTGATTGAAGTATATAAAATTAAGCGAGGCTTAGATAAGGTACACAGTCCAAGGTTGTTCCTGTGTGATAATGTCAAAGACTAGGGGGGCACACCTTTAAGATTAGAAGGGGTAAGTTAAAGGGAAATGTGTGTGAGAAGGTTTTTTTAAATAGCGTAGTGTGTGTATGGAATGTTCTACCAGAGCTGGCAGTGAAGGCAGGCACGATGTTGGTGTCTAAGAGGCTTTGAGCTAGCATATAGCTATGCAGGGAATGGAGTGATACTGTATGTATCACATGCAGGCATTGGAGATCATTTTAAATTGGCATCATGTCTGTACTTACATTGTGGACTGAAGGGCTTGTTCTTGAGCTCTACTCTTTCGTGTTCTATGTTTTATGTTGCATGTTTAATTTCTTGATGTTGAGGGTGAGGGATATGTAGTTTCTGTGGCAGTTTGTTTGTTATTGCTAAAAATATATCTCACTGTTAATTCCTAATTATTTGTTAATTTTACACACAGCTTGAAGACCTAAAACCCGTTAGCTTTCTGAAGCCTTTCCAGGTAAAATGGAAAAAGATGAATCTGGTCCTTAAAGTGGAAGAGAAACAACATAAATAAATTCTGTTAAGGTCCTGTCCCACTTTCCCGAGTTATTCACGAATTCTCCCCAGTTTTCAAACTTGCAGAATGTTCATAAAGAGTCCGTAGGAGGCCGTAGGAGTCCGTGGATATATTGTAGCGGCTCGTTATGCCAGCCGTAGGCACTCGGGGCATCAGGTAAGTCGGGACGTTTTTTCAGCATGATGAAAAATGTCCACGAGTAACAAAATAGCGCTGAGTACCTACGGCTGGCATAACGAGCTGCTACGATATATCCACGGCCTCCTACAGACTCATTACGAACATTCTGCAAGTTTGAAAACTTGGAAAAAATTCATGGATAACTCGGGAAAGTGGGACAGGCCCTTCACAAACCACAAAACCAACGTAATATGTATTGAATTTTGCAGGTTTCACTCCAAGTTAATTTGTAGCATTTAATTCCTAATGTGTTGTGGTGTTTTTCTTATCAATGTTTAGCCAAGTGACTTAAAATAAAACTAAGGTAAAGAGACAATACTCAGCAAATCTTGGTTGCTCTGTGAGCAACAACCAAGAAAATATGAAAGAGAATTATTTAAATCTCAATGGGGAACTGTCAGGAATCAATCCCGAATGGTCAGTCAGGAGAACATATTCATAAAGGTAAGAAGGTGAAGCAACTGAATCAATCAAAATATCTAATAATAAAACTACCATTTCTCATTAATTGAAGTTTCTAGCACTGAAGATAACATTTTCAGTAAATTAAAAATGCCAACTATTTTTGCGTTCAACACAGAATGATTACATTTATCCACTGAATTGCCTTTTGTTTTGCTCGAAGACACAATTGGGATCTTTACTCAGAGGTCTGCACATGTCCAAGATTCAATTAATTTGATAGAATATTTTGCCTCAGAGGAGTTGAAAGGATTTATCAATAATATCTGTGCATTCTGGGCCAGCGCAAAATCTCCAGAAATGCTCTATATTTTGAAGATTTATGGGATTTTATTTTTGTATTTGTCAATTGTTAGTCATGTTTCACATTTAGCATGCTAACAGCAACATGCATACTGCTTCAAACCAATGACTATTTGGCCCAGATGTACTGAGTCAACAAATAAGACTTATTTTGATTCAAACTATGATATTTTTGTTTTATTGATGTTTTATTGATTCCTTTCAGCAGAAAAGGTGCAAAGCACTTCACTTAATTCTTCTCCACATTGGAGAAACCAAACATAGATTGGACAATAGCTTCATTGGGCAATTGCATTGTGCGGCCAGCGAGGAGAAAGCTGCTCAGTCGGCCACTGCTCTCCCCCGAAAGATCAGAGACAGGAGAGGAAGGAGTCAGTGATGATGGATGTGATGAGCAAGGCCAGTAGGAGAGGGAACCGGGTTCTGGCCTACCACGCCCTCGAGGTCAGTTGTTGGAGGTGCCCCTGGCACATAAAAGATGGATGGGCGAGGAGAGGGGCATCGATCCCCTGGTTGATCCAGATCTCCAAGGAAGGCGATGGCTGGAGGACTGGCAGCAGCCTGGGTCTTATCTGGATTGGGCACTGCTCATTAGGCCTAGAGTGCAGACAGGACTGAATTTAGTGTTATCTACAAACTTACTAATCATGCCTTGTCCAGTCCCATCCAAATCAGTGATATAAACCACAAACAGCAATGGCCCCAGCGCTGATCCCAGAGGCACATTACCAATCGCAGTCCTCCAGGAAACACACTTCTAGCATCACCCTCTGCTTATTTCCATGAAGCTAATTCTCTATCCCGATGGTAAGTTCTCGTTGCATCACATGCAATCTAACATTCCAGAGCAGCATACCATGCAGACCCTTGTCAAAGACTTTCCTAAAGTCCATATCGACAATGGCCTTGCACTTTACAACCTTTTTGGTTACCTCTTAAAAAAACTCAATCAAATTCATAAGACACAATTTCCCATGTACAAAACCATGCTGACTATCTCTAGTCTGCCTCTGTCCATCCAAATGCACATATATCTTATCCCTCAGAATCCTCTCCAGTAACTTGCCTACCACAGATGTTAGACTCACAGGTCTATAGTTCCCAGGCATTCCCTTACAGTCCTTCTTAAACAGAGGCACAACATTAGCCACCCTGCAGTTATCTGGCACCCCATCTGTATCCAACTATGATTCACACATTTACACAGGGCTCCCACTATTTATTTTCTAGCTTCCCACAGCACCCTCGGCTATATCTTTAAACTTTACTTTGGAGATACCGCATGGAAACTGGCCCTTCGGCTCACTGTGACCGTGCTGACAAATGATCACCCCTTACATCAACACTATCCTCCTACACACTAGGGATAATTTACAGTTTTACCAAAGCCAATTAACCTACAAACTTGTACGCCTTTGGACTGTGGGAGGAAACCGGAGCGCCCGGAGAAAACTCATGCGGTCACAGGGAGAACATACGAACTCCATACAGACAGCACCTGTAGTCAGGGTAGAACCTGGGTCTCTGGCGCAGTAAGGCAGCAGCTCTACTGCTACGCCACTGGCCGATCTAATGAGACTCAGGAGAGTTATCTAGCTTCATACGCCCTAGGATATCTACTACCTCCTTTATGTAATACGAGTGGCCTCAAGACATTTCCATTATCTGTCCCAAATATCCTTGCCTTCATGTTTATTTAGTTTACTTTAGAGATGCATCACACGTACAGACCCTTTGGCCCACCGAGTCTGCGCCGACAAACCATCCCCGCACTCGAGCACTATCCTACATACTTTGGGCAATTTACAATTTTACCAAGTCAATTAGACTGCAAACCTGTACGACATTGGAGTTTGGGAGGAAACCAGAGCTCCCGGGGAAAATCCATGCAGGTCAGATGGAGATCATGTGAACTCCATATAGATAGCAGCTATAGTCGGGATCAAACTTGGGTCTCTAACGGTGTAAGGCAGCAGCTCTACCGCTATGCCATTGTCCTGATGTGATCAGGTTCAAGAGATTTATCTATTTTCATACGTCCTCGGACATCCAGTACCTCCTTGATCGTAATACAGAGTGACCTCAAGATATCTCCATTAACTGTCCCAAATACCCTAGCCTCCATATTTTTCTCAATGATAAAAAAAGAGAAATACTATTTGACAATCTTGTCTACCTTCTGCAGCTCCATAGATAGATGACCACCTTTGGTTTCTGAGGTGTCCTGTCTCGTGTTATCCTCATCCCCTTCATGTACTTATAAAATCTCTTTTGTTTCTCCTTATTAATATTTGCCAGAGCTATCTCTTGCCCATTTTTTTGCCCTCCTGCTTTCCTTCTTAAGTATGCTCCAGAGTCCCCTAAACTCTCCCAGGGATATACATGATCTCAGCTGCCTATACCTGGCCTTTCCTTCTTTTTCCTGATTTCGCTCACCATCTGGAACTATGCTCTATCACAGCAGGAGACTATCGAGTGAACAGAGGATATCAATCAAGGCTATTCTCAGAACCTCCTTGGAAATAGACAATAGACAATAGACATTAGGTGTAGGAGTAGACCATTTGGCCCTTCGAGCCAGCACCACCATTCAATGTGATCATGGCTGATCATCCCCAATCAGTACCCCGTTCCTGCCTTCTCCCCATATCCTCTGACTGCTATCTTTAAGAGCCCTTTCTAGCTCTCTCTTGAAAGTATCCAGAGAACCGGCCTCCACCTGAGGCAGAGAATTCCACAGACTCACAACTCTCTGTGAGAAAAAGTGTTTCCTCGGCTCCGCTCTAAATGGCTTACTCGTTATTCTTAAACTGTGGCCCCTGGTTCAGCATTCCGCCAACATCGGGAACATGTTTCCTGCCTCTAGCGTGTCCAAGCCCTTAACAATCTTATATGTTTCAATAAGATACCCTCTCATCCTTCTAAACCCCAGAGTGTACAACCCCACAGCTCCATTCTCTCAGCATATGACAGTCCCGCCATCCCGGGAATTAACCTTGTAAACCTATGCTGCACTCCCTCAATAGCAAGAATGTCCTTCCTCAAATTAGATGACCAAAACTGCACACAATACTCCAGGTGTGATCTCACTAGGGCCCTGTACAACTGTAGAAGGTCCTCTTTGCTCCGATACTCGACTACTCTTGTTATAAAGGCCAATATGCCATTCGCTCTCTTCACTGCCCGCTGTACCTGCATGCTTACTTTCATAGACTGATGCACACAAGGACCCCCTAGATCATGTTGTACTTCCCCTTTTTCCAACTTGATGCCATTTAGATAGTCATCTGCCTTCCTGTTTTTGATACCAAAGTGGATAACCTCACATTTATCCACATTAAACTTCATCTGCCATGCATCCACTCCCCCAACCTGTCGAAAGGAGCTGCACCCACACTAATTTATGACTGCTACAGTATAAACAGTGTAGAGGCATCTCGGATTGCCTTTGGAAACTTGAGTGTGCTTGTTGAAAGCCTACAGAAGCCATGTAAAAACTATCCACCTATTACAGTCATTGAGTACCTCCCTACTCCCCTGTTTCAGAGTCTGTGGGTCCCACATTGGCCCCTTCAGCCAACTAATTTGCACCGAACTGGAATAGAAGCAAGTCATCCCTAATCCCAAAGGATTGTCTAAGAAGAAGGGTTACAGGTAAAAAAGGATCACAGAAAAGTGATACTGAATTAATAATGAAAAATCAAAGTACTGCAGGAACACTGACACTAAAGCAAAAGAAAACGGCAAGAATAATCAGGCACAATCAATTAAGATAAATCAGAATTAATGTTTTAAGTTGATGCTATTTCATCAGAAGTGGGAATTTTTAAAGAATTAAGTTTTAAGATGTGGGGATGAAGCAGAAGAGAAGGGAAGAAAAAGCTAGTCTGTGATAGATGAAAGGTTTAGATGAAAGATAAATGAAATATTTAATGACAAATGAGTTGATAATAAAATGGGAGAGGGATTAGTAAACAGTACCATGTTAGCAGGAGATATTGTAAATGGGAGAACCAAAATAATTGCTAGAAAAGGAAAAAGGAATATGAATGTGGGAACTGTCAAGTGTTAAAATCTGTTCATCTGAAAGTGTAGAGCTCATTTGTTTGGACTAGCTTTTGTGCTGATCTATGATGGATCACCCACTTGGTGCTTCCAGCTATATATATTTTCAAATGCATCAGTCTTGTCTTCAGAATGCATGTTCTAAAGTCACCTGAATGAGGTGTACTTGGAATTTCTGTTCATGTTTTTTCTGCTCAATTGTCTCCCAAAACTGGTCACATCTAATCATGCACATGTGATAATAAACTAAACTGAACTGATATAGTTAGGCTTTGATTTTATTCATTGGATATGGGATAATTGCCTTTGTCTATCTTATTATATACCTGTTGTGTTATGCTACTGCAGGTAAGAATTTCATTGTTCTGTCTGGAACATATGATAATAAAACACTCTTGATTCTTGGCTATTTTGTTGTGGAACAAATCCCATCTACACCAGCTTTTCATATATTGCTGAGGTTTGTTTGCTGTTGCACCTGGCATGCATTCTGCACTCTTTATTGAACTGGTGCTGATTCCATAGTTTGATAGTAATAATAGAGCAAAGGTATGTCAGGCGAGGAAGTTACAAATTGTGGTGCTATACATTTCAGTTGCGCCTGAGGCTCATTGGATGCTCAAACTGCTGAATTTGTTATTAATTAATAATATTTAGGGTGAATGCATTGCACAGATATAACTACATTTTCACAAAGTGGTCACTTCTAACAACACCAACCTAGACAAATGCACCTATAGATTAGTGTGGTCAAATCAAGTTGGTTAATCCTTATCCAAAACACAAAGTGCTTGAGGAACTCAGCAGGTTCAGCAGCATCTGGAGAGGGAATGGATAGACAACATGATGGATCAGGACCCTTTTTTAGCTTCTTCTGAAGAAGGGTCCTGATCCAAAACATCACCTATCCATTCCCTCCACAGATGCTGCCTGACCAACTGTGTTCCTCCAGCACTTTATGGTTTGCTCAAGATTTTATCAGCTGCATTCCTGGTGTCTCCAGATTAATCCTCATATTTGTTTACTGATTTTCGACACACATTTTTGCAGTACCTAGATGCGTTTTGCTTTATGTTGGCCTCTATGTTCATTCTGTAAAATAATTATTCAATCCCGATCCCGTCATCATTTGCACTACTTCACCTATTCATTTGCTGATTGTTCCCCTGGTAGAACCAATATGTGATCCAGAGCTGTTGGTGAACCACTTAAAATTTATAAATGACTAGGAGTGAAAGCACTCAAATATACAATTTGTTACATTTTGGAAGGGAATTTGTAAGTCACAAATTCTCTTAATATTGAATCATTTAATTCTGAAAATAACAGTATATCCAGAGAAGAAGGGTTTTGGACCGAAACGTTGCCTATTTCCTTCGCTCCATAGATGCTGCTGCACCCGCTGAGTTTCTCCAGCATTTTTGTGTACCTTTGATTTTCCAGCATCTGCAGTTGCTTCTTAAACACAGTGTATCCAAATATCTCAAAGAAAACAGAAAATCTATCATATAAGACTTACACTCTGGCTTAAGTTGCATTATTCTTGACTTGACGCATCTCTGCTATTCAGTAATATAACATGCATAATGCCTTTGGTGTAATTTCATTTGATGTAAAAAGTAATCTGTAAATTTAAGCAGTACCTTAATTCCAGTTATATATTATATCGCCTAAGCTTCCAAAAAGCACTTAACTCTTTTCAGTTTCTCCTTCTCAAACCTTAATACTTTCATTCTGAATTATCCCCAAGAAAAGATAAGTAATAAGATCACCAGCCTAGAAGTCATGTTCTACAGTCATTTCAAACATTATTATTAATTATTCAGCCTGTAGGCTGGCTGTGATAGAAATGCATTTTTTGATTTTACTTTGCACATTACTTTGCTCTTTCTATTCCAAACTGGATGATGATGAAAAATGAATTAGATTTCACTGCAGTGAGTCAAATATTCATTGGAGAAGATAATCCCATAGGATGAGCTTCTCCAGTTCTCCAGAACCTTGCCCGTGTCTAGAGAAGACACAAAGGTCTTCGTCAGGGCTCCCGCAGCCTCCTCTCTTGCCTCGCTCAGTAAAATGGGATAAATCCCTTCACGTCCAGGTGATTTATTCACCTTAATGCTCTTCAAGAGCCCTAACACCTCCTCCTTCTTAATCTCAAACTCTCCTTGCATTGTAGTATTCTTACTATCTTACTATCATGCATGTTCTTCACCTTGGTGAAAACAGAAGCAAATTACGTGTTTAGTACCTACCCTACATCCCCAGACTCCAAGTACAAATTTCCTTCTTTATCCTTGAGTGGTCATACCTTCTCCCTGCTTATCCACGATCTTAATATAGGTAAAAAAGATTTGGGATTTTCTTTAATCCAACTCACCAAAGCCATTTTTTTTGCTCCATTTGGCTCTTCTCATCTCCCGCTTGAGTTCTCTCTTCCTTTCTTTACATCCTCAATGGATCCATCAGATATCAACCTCTTAAAATTTGCACGCACTTCCTTTTTCTTTTTGACCAAATTTACAACCTCTTTGGTCATCCTATGTTCCCTTATTTTGCCATCCTTATTCCTCTGCCTTATTGGAACATGTTAGTTCCAAATATTGATCAACTGTACATGTCATATGTGGACTTACCTTATGCTGACTGCTCCCATTGTATCCCCCCGAGCTCCTGCCTAATAACATTGTAGTTTGCCTTACTCCAAGTTAGCACCTTCCTGCATGGTCCTGTCTTCTTCCTATTCAAAACAACTTTTGACTGGACAGGGTTGAGAATGCTTCAGCCTTGTCCTCAGCACTCAAATGTTAAGCCCTACCAAGATTGAAGATGTGGATATTTTTAGAGCTTCGTAGCCGTGTATCTCTGGCTTCTTAAAAGGTGTCTCCACCCCTTCTCCCCCCTTCTCCCCCCTCTCTCCCCTCTTCCCCCCTCTTTTAAAGGACTTACCGTACACTGTACTTTAGCCATCTTTTTACAGCGTCAACCTTCCTGTTCATCGCGGTGTGTGTCTGTTTCACCTTGGCATTGCACCCCATGAATTTTTTAGCCAGCGCATCCCCCGCTTGCCCTGTACCCTGCCTGCATAACGAGCTGGTGATGGAAGCAATGTGTTTGTGTGTATGTTCCACTCTGACAGTCGTAGCTCCAGTTGCCGGTTTTTCAGGCGACTGCCAGCAACTTGACAGTTGCCGGCAGTCCACTGAAAAATCGCCTAAGCGGGACAGGCCCATTAGTCTCTCCTTTCAGAATTTGTCCTGGGATTGCGATGAAGGAGCTTGAAATACACAATGCTGGTAGATTAAGTCACCAGTGCTGGTAGATTAAGTCACCAGTATAATCACTGTGCTATAGCTATAATGAATCACACTATTATTATGTAATGAAAGCTCTTCTGATGTTACAATGGTGGAGGTAGTGATTTTCAAACCAATTGCACAAGATCCAAGTTATTAAATTTGAATTTCATCCTACTCAAGTCTACAGAAAGACGCACTTGTAAACCCACAAACATTCTGACTCAGAAATAAGAGTAGAATTAGCCATGCTTGCCATCCATGCAAACAAAATCATGAGGAGTTATTTGCAGCATCAAAAGTTGGTCTCAGGAACTTATTAAGCAAATGTGCTGGACTGTATCTTACTGGAAAAATAATGACATATTAATTACACACCCCATTATTACCTGAATAATGCTTCATCAAAATAATATCCAGCATTTAGCTTTCCTATTAATGCAAAGAACTTCTTAAATTTCTAAATTAATCACCTATTAATCTTGCCATAATAAGTGGATCCATTGGCCAGGCCAAAGCTTTTCTTGCTGATCCGAAGGTGTCCTTGAAAGTTGTGTGTGACTTCATCCCAAACATTGAAATTCTGACAAGCTTTATAAAATTGAATATGATTCAATGAAGCCACTGTTCACTTTTCCACATTGAAAGGAGTATAGACTGAGTGTGTTTAACCTGGATAGCCTAGCATTACAGTGAGCAGCCTCACAGCTCCGGCAGCCTTGGTTTAATTCTGACTTCTTACGCCATCTATGTCGAGTTTGTATATATTCCCTGTGCTTGTATGCATACCTCGTGACTCTTCCAGTTTCTTCCCATGTCCCAGTAACATGCTGGTGTGAGAATTAATCAGCTGCTGAAATTTACCCTGAGGACGTGCCAAATGAAAAATAATGGGACTAGCATGGATGGGCAACTTGGTCAGTGTGGATGAGTTGAGCTGAAGAATATGTTTCCATGTTATCTGATTCTATGACCATAATAGCTGGGTGGTAGTCAGAGGGCAGTTAATAAGAGAGTGGGGAAACAGGGGTAATGTGGAGGAATGTGGTTGACAAGATTAGCCTGAGAGCCAGGATAGAGTAATGGCTCGACTGGCCTCCTTCTTTGTCATAAGAGATATGGGGTATTATCCCAACTGATGAATCCATGTGACAAATCTTTACTGGAGGATATGTACCAGGATATGAATAAATTGATTTACTATTTTCCCAATGTGTAACCCACTTAAACAGGAAATCATACCAGGCATTAACACATTTCTTACACCTGTTTCCTCTTTTCCATTCATGTGAGATACCCTTCCACGGGGTTATTGGGAGAATGCAAGAGAATGGGGTTGAGTGGGGGAAATAGATCCACCATGATTGAATGGCATTGAATCAGCCATGATTGAATGGCAGAGTAGACCCGATCAGCCGAATGGCCTAATTCTGCTCCGATAACATGAATTTCTGTGATTCACTGGAGATATCTGTAGCAGAGATAAAGTTCAAAATAATTTTAATAGCAGAAAAAGGCTGATTTCCCCTTTGTTTTTGCAAGAATATGTAGTAGTATCTAGCTGTGTAGCAGAATGTGATTATGGGATCATTATTAATACAAGAAAGTGGATGTAGTGTTTATAATGAGGCAAATGTAATGCACAAGCTGTGAGGTGAGCTGGGCCACTGCAAATAATGTAAATATCCACCATTACTCATGCATCCCATCCTCATAATGACGATCTATATCTGTAATGGATAACACTGCATAATAATTACACTACTGTTCTCACAGTGTGTTATTAATCATGATTGCAGTTTCACTTTATCATTGGATAATCTGTCTGGTTACCTTGTACTCCAGTGATGCATTTGGCCCTGCGTTCCATTAAACATTGAGTGGCTTTTAATACTATATTTAGGAGAGGAGAAAGGGAAAAGGTGTGGAAATATGGAGGAATAGATGGCCATTGTGCAACTCTAAACAAGCTGCAGCTGCAGTTGCTTATAAAAGTCTGTTGCCAATTAATGGTAAAGCAATTAGTGATTTGTTCTGACATTTGATTGTGACAATATTTCCCATGAAAGCAAATGATATGACAGTTCTGGGCAGCTTATTTGACCTGCTGCAATTTATGTTAGGAATTATCAGAGATTACATTCAAATTAAAATGTGTAATGCTGCCTAAAAATTCAAAGTGTTCTGTTTATGGTTAATTACCATTTATTTGATGTACGGTGATAATGAAGACGGTCACTCGCTACAAAAAAACATTTGTAGCAAACCAAATGGGTTTGTCAATGATGTACAATGAATCAGCTTTATGTTTAAAAATAAAACTCCACCTCACTCAATCCCAATATTTAAAGGGTTTTACAATATCCCTGATCCCAAACACTAATTTTTTCTCGTCTCTCCCCAATATGCAGGCTTTTAAATCTCCAGATGATTGTTACACAAGTATTGCCTCCCAATTTAGATTGGTAACTACAATGTGACAATGACCCTTTATTCAAGTTTCCCAAGGAAGCCATCTATGCATGTTGGGGAAATGTCAGTTACATCCTCAATCTCCACACTAATGGTTTAGACCATTTACAGGGCATTGTGATGTTTTACTTCCTATCAACATGCTCCTAGCTATCTGTTTTCCTATATTGAACACAGCGAAATTAACGAACACTTGCTATTTCGTGCAGCTTACCTGACCATACGCCAAAATAAGGTGGTGAATATTAAACAAAAAAATAATTAAAATTGCAAGCCTGTTGAAAATAATTTAAATCAGAATATGAATAGCACTGAACATTACACATTTAATAAACTAAACACTTCTATTTGCAAATCTACTCAAAGTTGAAGTGCATTGACAAGCAGGCTGACTGGGTGCCTCAAAAAAGAGACTTCACTTGAAGTTCACCAACGAAAGCCTTAATAAATAATTTAGAGCCCTGTTGAATTTTGCATTTTGCAACAATCCACAATTCACAGAGACAGCAGGATCTGTGATGTTATCTCATGACAGCACAGCTTGACATACCGCAGTAAATTTCTTCTTGAAGTTTTGCCGCTAAGTTTGTCTCCTACATAAAATATTTTATTTAAAAGCAAGCATGCCCTCACTACTAAAACTTACAGGTCAAAAGGTTGTCTTTTCTCCAGATTTTCCCAAAAGACATTAAATTCCTGTTTGAGTATCTTTCCGCTTTTTCCTACTTAATCGCACACATGCACATCTGTGCAGACACACACATACGCACATACGCACACGCACAAGCACAAGCACAAGCACACACACTCTGAAGCAAGAAACCTGACAATGAATAATGTCAATGTGGCCATCTTGACCAAGATCATTTAATTCAAAAACTCTTTGCCTAAATCTCTTTAAGATGGCAAAGTGCTTTATAAAAGGGAACAAATATTAAACAAGGTAGACAAATATTAAACAAGGGTCACCAAAACAGTAAATTGAAGACATAAATTTTGAGGATGCTTGGTGTTCAAAGTCTTTCATGATCTGCCAAGCTAAATTTCAAACATAGAAACATAGAAACATAGAAATTAGGTGCAGGAGTAGGCCATTCGGCCCTTCGAGCCTGCACCGCCATTTAATATGATCATGGCTGATCATCCAACTCAGTATCCTGTACCTGCCTTCTCTCCATACCCTCTGATCCCCTTGGCCACAAGGGCCACATCTTAACTCCCTCTTAAATATAGCCAATGAACTGGCCTCAACTACCCTCTGTGGCAGAGAGTTCCAGAGATTCACCACTCTCTGTGTGAAAAAAAGTTCTCCTCATCTCGGTTCTAAAGGATTTCCTCCTTATCCTTAAGCTGTGACCCCTTGTCCTGGACTTCCCCAACATCGGGAACAATCTTCCTGCATCTAGCCTGTCCAACCCCTTAAGATTTAATCAAAACATTGATTAAATATTCAATGATACTGAGTAAACTCATTTCCACTAGCCCATATTTTTGCTCTCCAGTTTGGCACATAAGGACTGTTTCTGACACGTGGTTATCCGCTGCCAGATACCAGGCCTTCAATTTATCAGTCTTTAGAAGGGTTCTAACCTGAAATGTCCCCTACCCATGTTCTCCAGCAATGCTACCTGAATTACTAAGCTATTCTACCACTGTGTGTCTTTTTTTATAACCCAGCATCTGCAATTCCATGTGTCTACAATTTTCACGAAGCTTACTCACCAGCGGCATCCTGCCCAATGACATTTGTTACCAAAATGGCACAGTCGCACAGCGGTTAGTGCTAGTGCCTCACAGCTCCAGTGATTTCCAGTCCATCACAAGTACTGACCCCCCTCCCCCAACACCATTGAAAAGGTCCATAGGAGTCACTGCCTCCAAAAAAAGCAGCCAATATCATCAAAAACCCATACCATTGATGCCACACTCTCATTTTACTACTGCCATCGGAAAAATAAGCTGAAAATCCTGACCACCAGGTTCAAGAATAGCTCCTTCCTGGCAAACACTAGGCTTTGAACACTGCACATTAACTTCAACAACGACAAACTTCTATGGACTGTGTCTTTAGTTGCATTGCAGACTTTGTTTTTTTTGCACCTTTATGGCTATTAATAGCCAGTATGTGGCTAGCATTATGGTGTTACTTTACTGGCTATTTTGATTGTTTTTTCTAACTCCAAGTATTGTTTTTACATGCCTGTTAAACTGATGCAACTAGGAATTTCAGTGTTCCTTGGTCTCTTGATTCTATCAACTCTTGATCCAGGCATCATGTTATCTGCATGGCAGTTGCTTCCTATAACCAAGTAGACTTCTCCAGAAGCTCTAATTTACATCTACATGCCTAAAATGTGCTAGCAGGTTAATTTATTACTGCAAATTACCCCTTAAATGGAGGTAATCGGCAAACAAAAAGGAATGTTAATGATGACATGTAAGAGAATATGTTACAAGGTTACTGGAAAATAAGAGGTAGAGTAGAGGTTTACGTAGTTGGTCTGAGAGTGGCTGGCTGGCACCCAGTAGAATGACTGAACTCATCTCTGTCACAATCTGTGAGGACATAAACAAGTAATGTTTTGGAAATCTCACCACCTCCAAGTTCAAACCAAGGTAAGACACCATCTTCCATTGCATGCATATCACTGCTTCTTTATCAGCTCAGACTCAAATGATCAGATTATGGAAACACAGTTATAACAAAAATTGCAGCTATTCAATTTTTCTGGTAAGTTATGAATTTCCCAACTCTGTAAAATAATACTTAGGTGTACTTAACTTTACTTCAGGTTTTACAACAAAATCTGTAGACATTTTCTCCGATCTTTGAGATCTCCCCAATCTGCTTGTCAGTTTGACATATTTTGTAGCATGTGATTACTGGAGGGAACATGGTGAATTTAGACACATCTTTCCTAAATCTCTCCACCATTGGTTATTTTTTTAATATCATTTCTTGGTCTGTTGTACATTCATTGTTAGAGATGTATTATTAATAGTTTCACTGTCACAGAACCACAATTATATATGTTAAATTAGATGGACTCGGATCTTAGTTTTAGCAAATGGTATACCCCACTGAATCTGGTACTGTGTAATTTTAATTTACATAATCCTCTAATGAAGATTTATTCCTTTATCTCCTGAGTTATCTAAATAAATAAATTAAAAATTGTCTGGACTTGTTTCACTATCATAAAGTTTATTAATCTGTGGATTTCACACCTTAGGTATACTTGAGAATTTATAGAGGTTGCACACATTTTGCTTGTCTATATATCCTGAAAGTGAAGCAAAGTAATTCAATTTATTTACAGAATCTCAAATATGAAACAGAAATAAAATTGATGAAGACTCTTTTTAATATTTTCAGTTTAGAGATACAGCACGGAAACAGGCACTTCGACCCACCGAGTCCACACGGACCAGCGATCCCCATATACTAGCACTATCCCACATACTAGGAACATTTTACAATGTTACCAAAGCCAATTAACCTACTAAGCTGTACATCTTTGGAGTGTGGGAGGAAACTCGAGCACCCATAGAAAACCCACACGGTCATTGGGAAAACATACAAACTCCGTACAGACAGCAGCCAAAGTCAGGTTCTAACCCAGGTCCCTGGTGCCATAAGGCAGCAACTGTGCCACTAAGCCACCTTAGATCTGAAAGTTCTGTTTATTTTCCCACATATGCAACTTAGCCTGGTGTTCCCAGCATTTTCTGTTTTTAATTTAGTCTCAGAATCTCCTTTGATAAATGGTATGTAACTATAGCCTTCCCTCGTGAATACTTCCAGTTTTAATTAAATGTGTCATCTATTTTTAGCTCATCTACAGCTTCAATCCTATTGACAACCTTGAGGGGGTCTCAGTTCACCTTCAACATCTCTCTTGCAAAAAAAACAACACTGAAAGAGTTTCTCGCTCTTATATTTGGCTTCTAATGGAATGTTTATGTCTAGTCATCTCTCTAAATTTTCATTTTCTTATTTGGAGACATAGAGAGTCATAGAGGGACAAAGTGTGGAAACAGGCTCTTCAGTGCAACCTGCCCACACGGCCAACATGTCCCAGCTACACTTGTCCCACCTGCCTGTGCTTGGTCCATATTCCTCGAAACATGTCCAATCCATGTAACTGTCTAACTGTTTCTTAAACAATGGGATGGTCCCAGCCTCAACTACCTCCTCTGACAGCTTGTTCCATATACCCACCATCCTTTGTGTGAAAAAGTTACCCCTCAGATTCCTATTACATATTTTCCCCTTCACCTTGAACCTATGTCCTCTGGTACTCAATTCCCCTACTCTGGGCAATAGACCCAATATATTCCTCTCTTGATTTTGTATACCTCTATAAGATCACCCCTCGTCCTCCTGCACTCCAAGAAATAGGGACCCAGCCTACTCAACCTCTCCCTATAGCTTACACCCTCTAGTCATGGCAACATCCTCATAAATCTTTTCAGAACCCTTTCAAGTTTGACAATATCTTTCCTATAACATGGTGCCCATAACTGAACACAATATTCTAAATGTGGTCTCACCAATGTCTTATACAACTGCAACATGACCTTCCAACTTCTATACTTAAGCATTTCTTTTTCCATATCCTTTATTACCTAGACTTATGCATTATTTGTCCATCAATCATTGTACAATTCATTTTATCTAACATATTTAATATTTCATTAATTAATGCATTTAAGACCATATTTTTTTTGTTATATTAAATGATTTTTGTTATATTAAATTGTCAATGGAATGTCTTTAAATATTCTTTACTTGACAAGTACCTAATTGTCACGTGTTCTTAGCACAATGAACTTTTTTGTTTTGTATACAATACACATGTATATGTGTCGCCATATATTTGTTCTTACAAGTTGTATACTTCAGTATTTAGCTTGTGTAAAAGCATACATTCCTGGCATTCCCTTCAATTAAATTAAACACACTTGGCTCTTGACCAGCTGTGCAAGATTCTGGACTAGAGTCAAATATATATATTGATTATTGGAGTAAGCAATTACATCTCTTTCTCATGTCCTCTGTCGAAGAATGAAACATTATATTTCAGTGACAGATTCCTTCTATATGTAGTCTACATGTTTCATGGTGTCAATAAGGCAAAAGGAACGAATTCCACTCACCCAATGTCTGGCTGGTTTATCATACAATGCCCTCTCTGAAGGTCACCATAATCCCATCATGTTAATGTTGCAAACCACGTCAGATTAATTTCATTCAGAAAGACATTTGATGGAATTTAATGCTGCGAAATGTGAGGTGTTGCATTTTGGGAAGTCTGACATGGGCAGGACCCACACAGTGAATGGTAGGGCTCTGGGTAGTATTGTGGAGCAGAGTGATTGAGGAGTACATGTGCATGGTTCCTTGAAGGTGGAGTTGCAGGTAGATAGGGTGTTCAAAAAGGCTTTTGTCACATTGGCCTTCATCAGCCAGAGTATTGAGTATAGAAGTTGGGAGGACATGTTGCCTTTGTATAAGACGTTGGTGAGGCCGCATTTAGAATATTGTGTTCAGTTCAGGGCACCATGTTATCGGAAAGATGTTGTCAAGCTGGAAAGGGTACAGAGAAGATTTACGAGGATGTTGATGGACTAGAGGGTCTGAGCTATAGGGAGAGGTTGAGTAGGCTAGGACTCTTTCCCTGGAGCGCAGGAGGATGAGGAGTAATCTTATAGAGGTGTATAAGATTGTGGAGATGCACAGAGTCTCTTGCTCAGAGTAGGTGAATCGAGGACCACAGGGAACAGGTTTAAGATGAAGGGGAAAAGATTTAAAGGAGGTAGTTGAGGCAGGGACTAGCACAACATTTAAGAAACAGTAAGATAGGTACATGGATAGGACAGGTTTGGAGGGATATGGACCAAGTGCGGGCAGGTGGGACTAGTGCAGCTGGTACATGTTGGCTGGTGTGGGCAAGTTGTGCCGAAGGGCCTGTTTCCATACTGTATCACTCTATGACTCTACGACTATATGACAACTCCATGTGCAGTTGTGCAGCCAGTGATTATGAAATGTAGCAATTAATGTGGAGTACAATAACATGCATCCCTGGAGCAGTGTATTAAATAAGTGACATCATCAACATGCCAGATGATATCTGGATCGACTTGAATCAGCTGTTATGGTTTTAGCTTTTCAGTTTGTATACTATGCACTTTTACAAGAGGTATTATCATGAACAGTAAAGACTTTGGGAAGAAGATTAGCCAAAGTAGTCACTGCAATCGGAAGATGCATAGAGTCACACAGCACAGAAATGGGCCCTTCAGCCTGTTGAGTTCATGCTGTTCATCAAACATCCATTTCTACTAATCCTACAAAAATCTATTTTTTATTCACCCCGCATTCCCATCAATTTCCAATGGATTATCCCATTTACCTGCACTCTGGGGAGTGTTGGGGCAATTTAATATACCACCTCAGAAGTCTTTGAGATGTGGGAGGAAATCAGCATTTGGACCCAAAACATCACCTGTTACTTTTTTCCAAAGATGCTGTCTGACCCACTGAGTTACTCCAGTTTTTTGGTCAGAACTGAGCCCAGGTCACTAGAGTGTTGAGACCATTGCACTGTAACTGTGCCAGAGAGGCCAACTGTGTTGCAGGGTTGTGTACAAAAGATAGAAAGTCATAGAGTCTTAGACTTGCACAGCACATTACCAAACAGAACTGAAGGTGAATTCATAAACACAAGCTTTAGGTAATGGTGTTTCAAAATGAGGCCAAACTCTGAAAGCATGATCAATGATCATTATTTTGGACCTTCATACTTTTCATTATCTGAAACACATGATTTAGAAAAATATCAATGGTATTTTTTATTAACTCACCACCATTCTGATAGAAAATAAACAACGTCTGCAGAGATGTGGGCCAAACATACTTATTCATCAAAATTGAGATGTAAATATATCCTGAGGAGCCTGCATTTCATATCATAAATGGAGGCTTTCAAGCAGGCTCTTATAATCTTCTTTGGGTAACGCACCTGTTTACTGCGTAATTAAAATTAAGTATTAAACATAAAAATATCTGAATCTTGGAATAATATCTAATATATGATATACAATTATTTATAGTCCTAAAATCAGTCACAATAACCACAATAAATCATTGACAATTTTTGTGGAGCAAGTAATGATTACATTTGGATGGACGTGAGGGATATGGACATTTACATGGATGTGAGCCAAAGTTGTCATTATTATTCAGCACTAGTTGTTTCCTACATTTGATCCCTGTCTAGTTGGACGTAAATTGACAATTACTGGATCTTCAGAATAGCACCCCATCATCATTTCATGCTTTCAATGGAAGGAAAACTCCAATATAATCATGCAAGCAGATAAATGGGTATTTGAAGAAGCTTTTTCCAATCATAACCCCATTAAGTCTATGAGTAATTGCATGATTAGGAGAGGATATACACAAAAAGCTGGAGTAACTCAGCGGGTCAGACAGCATCTGTGGAGAAAAAGAATAGTTGACGTTTCGAGTTGAGA